>NC_030812.1:100372491-100672491 GCF_001704415.2 Capra hircus | reverse complement strand
AAGATAACAGCCAATTACTATTATTATAAATTCTCCAATAACCAATATTTTCCTCTGAGAAAGTAGAAATAGCTCATAAAGATGATTTGGCTTCTTTCCTTTGACCATTTTGTGCATAGATAAGAGAGATACTATGATTTCTCCTCTTCTGTTTAAACAGAATTTTGCATTTAAATAATTGGTTAGTGTTCAAATGTAGCTGAAAGGCATGAGGCCTAATGTTGACTTCAATGACAAAGTGAGATAAACAATTCATTGTAGGCCTGATGAAATAGACACACAACTAAGGTCATGTTTTATATATGAAAATAGGGGAGTGCTCTTATTATTTTACTGCCAGTAACAACTCTGAAATGTTAAGCACAAGCTAAGATTCTTCCCTGCCCTGAAGAGATAAGAGGCTTTCCGTTCTATAATAATGACTGTCCCCGGAAGATCTTTATACCTCTACAACCCATTTGCTTTCTTTTATCTTCTCAGGCCACTTATATCAGACCCCAAAGCTGCTACCTTCCCAGCAGGTTAATTCCAGAGTACATGGATGGCCATTTCTCAGTCCAACGCTTCTACTCGCGAACCAGCAGCTTCCTGATGATTGAGCCTGAACCCAAGGAGCTTAGATGCAATCAAGAGAAGATTGTTACTATACATTACTCACTAAACAGTGAAGCATACAGGGATGATTCAAACATCAACTTCTTCTATTTGGTAAGTCTCAGTGGGTCGATTTATGGATCTCGTCTAATTGTCTGCTTAGCCCAGTACAGCTCAGAACCTATACATCAGTTGGGCCATGTTAATCAGACTGAACCAAGCTTCTTCCTTTGCTGATGAGTACTACTGAGTCCACGAAGAACAAACCCAGAAATAAACACACAAAAATTCATTTCAGTTTTCAAGGTCATTTCAGTTTTCCAAGGTTGAAAAGCTTAATTATTTATTTATTTTAAACTTTTTATTTTGCACTGGGGTATGGCTGATTAACAATGTTGTGATAGTTTCATGTGAACCGCGAAAGGACTCAGCCATGCATATACATGTATCCATTCTCCCCCAAATCCTCTTCCCACCCAGGTTGCCACATAATATGGAGCAGAGTTTGCTATGCTGTACAGTAGGTGCTTGTTGGTTATCCATTTTAAATACAGCAGTGTGTACATGTTCATCCCAAACTCCCTAATTATCACTTTCCCCACAACATTTTCCCCTTCCAGGTCAACCATAAATTCATTCTCTAAGTCTGTGAATCTGTTCCTGGAAAAATTTATTACTCAGAGTCTGCTATTTTATGCACTCAGTTCTAACTCACATTAAGTATATACATACCCCTCAGGAGAATGAAGTATTAGACAGCTACCAGAGAGCAAAGTAGAAGGCTGACTTTGATGAGCAATAAAAAGAATTAGCCCTTTTGGTTCTGGCCCTATCCATTTTATCTCTATACGGTTATGGAAAGGTGAAAATCTACAAACTTGGAAATTAGGACTCCTGACTGGAATCCTCTCCCCTCTCCTATGTATTAGGTGAGCTAGTTGATCTTTGGCAGATTGTTTAAACTCTCTAAGCCTTAACTTCCTCAGCTATATATTTGTCACTGGAAAGAAAAACAAAAGACTTTGCTCCAAGGGTAAGTATTATGTGTCAGGCAGTGTTATAAGGGTGTTTGTTTTTTTTTTAATTAACTCATTAATCAGCCCTATGAGTATCTTCTTTTCATAAATAAGGGAACAGGGGCAAAGAGGTGAAACGACTTGGCTTATTTGAAACCAGTTAGTCTCAACGGTTTCAGGGCTTTATTCACCCTTCCATGATAACTGGCATATCACTCACCAAGTTTCCCCCACATAATCAGCTCTCAGTCAACTGTGGTCACTTGCTCTGTTCCTTCCCAAGTTGTGAAAGAGCCCGTCTTTCATATTTGTTTGTAAAAACTACTTTATCTTATAGAATAGAATTATGATCAGGTCATTCATTATCTAATGATAACATGATACTTGAGAAATTGAATATTTCCTGCCATATTAGTAAACAAAGAATGTCACAGTCATCAGCAGCTGTATCCACCATGGTTAGTGAGCTGGTGAGCCATGAGGGGACTTGGTAAAGAAAAAGTACTGGGAGTTGGTGATGGACAGGGAGGCCTGGAGTGCTGCAGTCCATGGGGTTGCAAAGAGTCGGACATGACTGAGCGACTGAACTGAACTGAACTGAGAAGCCACCAGACTGCAGTCACTCACTGCAGGAAGTGACTGAGGAAGTGAGTGAGCCCTGAGGAAACCTGAGAAATGAAAATACAGGGTATTAGACCCAGATAGCTGGGGTACATATCAGAGGAATAATTTCAGTAAGCCCAGAATCTTGCATCTTCCCATATATTGAAAAGTGCTAAATTCCTTAACTTGGGATATCTGGTTTTCATTAGTTAACAATAACCTTTTGATGTAACTGCACTTTGTTGTAAGACTTCCCTCGGCTCCTCCAAGCAGGTCTCTCAGTTTTATTTGAAATGCTTTCTCCCAGGATTGAAATCCTAAAAATTCCCAGTGAATAAGGTATAACTCTCAACTTTTAGGTTGTGAATTTTTTTTTAAGTCCACACACCATATCATCTAACATGCTATCACATGCTGTGTTTTCTTTGTTCTGCACAGGTTATGGTGAAAGGAACAATCTTCCTCAGTGGACAGAAGGAGATCAGAAACAAAGGTGTATATAAAGCATTGATTTTTTTTTTAAAACATGCACTCTACCTTCATTTTTCTGTCTTTTAAAGAAATGTTACTGTGATTCTAGTCAAAAAGTTAGGAAGGGCACTTAGCATTACAATTTGTGGACAGAGGCTCAGGGTAACCTGCTAAATATTTCAGTGAAAGAGATTTCAACCTGTTTCTATCATTGCTAGGCTATCAGGTACAATATGGAAAAAGTGATGTCCAAAACTCAAACAGTGTTATTGTCTAAATTATGCAGTCTTCCTTCATATATATACTTCCCATTCATTGATTGACTGGGGCTTCCCAGAGGCTCAATAGTGAAGAATCCACCTGTCAACATAGGAGATGTGGGTTCAGTCTCTGTGTTGGGAAGATTTCCTGGAGGAGAAAATGGCCACCCACTCCAGCATTCTTGCCTGGAAAATCCCATGGACAGAGAAGCCTGGCGAGTTACAGTCTATGGGGTTGCAAAGAGTCAGACATGACTTAGCAACTGAGAATGCACACAATTTATTGACTAATTAATTGATTTGCCTTTAAAATAAAGTCCAATTTGCTCTTTCTATCCATAAGCCATTCTTTTTTATCTAAGTGTACCCAGTGAGTCAGGAAACTTCTGACACTGTGTCTGCTGCTCATCTCTCATATTTACACAGCCTGGAAGGGAAACATCTCCTTCCCCATCAATGTCAGTGCTGATCTGGCTCCCGTGGCTGTCATGCTTGTCTACACTCTTCACCCCAGTGGGGAAATCATAGCTGACAGTGTCAAATTCCAGGTGGACAAATGCTTTAAAAACAAGGTGAGTTCTCTTCTATTCTCTGCATGTTCTGAGTGAGAGGAGTGGACAGTTTACTCCCTGGTGTCTCCTTGTTTGTTGACTGCTTATAACCTGTACATGGTCATCTCACAATCAGCATTGGCACAGCTCAGTTATTAGGCGATGAATCGTCAAACAGAATGAACCACTTTTGACAGGAGTGCCAATCTTGAGATGGCACGAGGGTTGGTGAAGGCAGTGTCCCTGTGATGATGGAGAATTAAGGAGGAGAGTGGGCAAGAGAAATAAAGGAACAGAAATCTATAAAGATTTACTTGGAAAAGATCAGACATAGTCCAACTACTGGGTTGGCCAAAAAAATTTGTTTGGGTTTTCTATAAGATGCTATGGAAAACCATGAATGAAATGTTTGGCAAACCCAACATTCTCATGTAAAATAATTTTACTCCTTCCTTTTCTTCCTTAATTTTAGGTTAGCATAAAGTTCTTGAAGGAGCAGGGACTACCAGGCTCCAGCACTGGTCTCCATCTTCAGGCATCCCCTAACTCGGTCTGTGCCCTCCGGGCTGTGGATAAAAGGGTTCTCCTACTGAAGTCAGAACAGCAGCTGTCAGCTGAAAGTGTAAGTTCTCAGATTTCCTCAAGTCTTATGCTCCAGATGATGTTTTTATTTAAAATGGAACAGGTTAAAAATGTCAAACATTGTCTTTCTTTGTCTTTCCATGGATTGCCCACTTAATTATTTTTCTTGGATGGCTCAGGACTCAACAATAAAGAATTCTATGGATAATTACAATGGATTAGGGATTATACAACTGTAGATGTGACCATATATATGAAAACCTACAGTTAAATCTCAGTATCAAAGAGTATGCCTGGACATTCTGTTATATGTTAATAGATCTTATATTTACACAAGTATTACCAAACCAGCAATTTCAGAATATTTCATCAAAGTCAGCTCAATTAAAAACTATTGGATATTTTAATTTCCCATTTTTTTCATCTGTTTTTACTTTTTTTTTTTAACTGGAGTATAATTGCTCTACAATGTTATGTTAGTTTTTACTATACAACAAAGTGAATCAGTTATATGTATACATATTTCCCATCCCTCTTTTTTAAAATTTATTTTTAATTAAAGGAGAATTGCTTTACAATATTGTGTTAGTTTCCACTGTACAACAAGGTGAACCAGCTATATGTGTACATGTACTCCCTCCCCCTCGACTCTCCCAGCGCCCTCATCCCATCCCTCTACAGAGCATCCCTCCAAGAGCACTGAGCTGAGTTCCCTGGACTGTACAGCATCTTCCCATTAGCTCTCTGTTTTACACATGGTAGCATATATCTGTCAGTGATGCTCTCTCAATTCATCCCAGTTCTCTGTGTCTGTGTTTCTATTCTTGCCCTGCAAGTACGTTCTCACATTTTGAAGCTGCATCTTTTCCTTCCTCTGATCTGATTGTGTCCCATCAACCACAAGGTTTGGAAGCTGCCACTTCTGGGCCCATTTATTTTAAGCCCCTCTCTTATTGAACCCAAAGACCATGATTCATACTTTGACACTTAATGTTGTACTTTCTTTCATCTGGAGTTGACTGGTGTGTGTATCCTCCAATTTCTCCATGCCAGTCTTCTCTTTCCTTCATGTAGTTTCTTAAAATTTCCCTCTCCAACTTCTCAACAGTAGGAGCTCTGTTGGACTATGATGTTGATATTTCTTGTTGTTGCTGTTTAGTTGCTGTGTCTGACTCTTGTGACCCCATGAACTGTAGCCCCCTCAGGTTCCTCTGTCCGCGGGATTTCCCTGGCCAGTATACTGTGGTAGGTTGCCATTTCCTTCTCTAGGGGATCTTCCCCACCCAGGGAATCTTCCTCACAAAGGGAAAGAACCCGTGCCTCTTACATTGCTGGTAGATTCTTTGCTCTGAGCCACCAGGTAAGCCCGTTGGTATTTCTGCTAACAAGTAATTTGAAGGTCATGGTATTATCTGTATCACACTCATGCTAGAGATTACTTGTTCTCTTTTATTTTATGTTCTGTTTGGAAGGATACTTGAGAAGATTTAGAATCAGTCTGCTATCATTTTCCTCCAGATCTAGGCATTCACAGATAATCATGAATCATCTGTGATCTCAGCCTTGGAATTATCCATAGATCTTCAGGCATCTCTTCCTTACACGCTATCTTAAATCCTGAAGTAAAACTAAAAATTTCTGTGAACCACCTAAAACAAAATTGAAGGTTTCCTCTCCTAGAATGAGCTGACTCAAACATGTTAGATGAAATATTACAGCTATAAAGAAAAGAACAAGGATAAATGGTTATATGGGGGTGGAGGGAATAAATTGGGAGATTGGGACTGACATATACACACTGCTATATATAAAATAGGTAATTTATAAGACCCTGCTGTATATCACGGGAAATGCATCTCAATACTCTGTAATGGCCTATATTAGAAAAGAATCTCAAAAAAAGTGAATATAGGTATATGTGTAACTTAATCACTTTGCTATATACCTGAAACTAACACAACATTGTAAATTAACTATACTCCAATAAAAAAATTTTTAAATCATATTATGAGCAATTATACTATGTGTAACTAGAATATATGCTTTTCTCTTTTTGATAATGAGATTTACATATTGAATAATGTTTCTTTTTTGCCTTGGCTGCCTGGAAACTGATTCAGATTTGATACTATGCTTATTCATGGAAACATAGCAACCTGTGTGTTTTATATGTTTATTTACTTCATTTTACTTGATTTTAAATTTTTTATTTGTTGTTAGTAAATAAATTTTTAATGGACCCTTTTTCCCTTAAACCATATCAAAATATAAAACTGAAAATAAATTAAAATGTATAAGGATTATAAAATAATTATGTGTTGATGTATTTTTAAATGAAGAATAAATGGTTATAGCACAAAAAGTTGCCAATTTTGCCTCTACAAAAAGAATATTTCAAATAATTAGAAACCATGATATTTTTCTTCCAGGTGTACAATATGCTCCCAGATACAGAACTGTATGGTTATTTCTATCGCGGTCTCAACCTTGATGATAGCAAGCTAGACCCTTGCATTCCTCAGAAAGATATGTTTTACAATGGCTTGTATTATATACCTGTAAGCAACCATGGGGATGGAGACACCTATGATATTGTCAAGGTAAGATCATTTTAGGCTTTAAAATTACTGCATACTGGGACTTCCCTGGTGGTTCAGTGGTTAAGACTTCACCTTTCAAAGCCAGGGGTATGGGTTCAATCCCTGGTTGAAAAGCTAAGATCCCAAATGCCTCGAGGCCAAAAAAAATACCAAAAACATAAATCAGAAGTAATATTGTAACAAAGTACATAAAGACTTTTAAAATAGTCCACATCAAAAAAATACTTTAAAAAATTATTGCATGTCAATTTTAAACTTAGTTTTCCTAATGCATATCTTGGAGAAGGAAATGACTACCCACTTTAGTATTCTTGCCTGGAAAATTCCGTGGACAGAGGAGCCTGGTGGGTTACAGGCCAGGGGGTCACAAAAGAGTCAGACATGACTATGCATGCATGCACCGAATGCAAATCTATGTTTTATTATTTGCGCAGTAAAGAATCTGTCTGCAATGCAGGAGACCTGGGTTTGATCCTTGGGTTAGGAAGATACCCTGGAGAAGGGAATAGCAACCCATTCCAGTATTCTTGCCTGGAGAATACCATGGACAGAAAAGCTTGGTGGGCTACAGTCCAGAGGGAGTCACAAAAAGTCAGACATGACCAAGTGACTAACACTCCTTTTCTTTGAGATTGAGGTCAGTAACGTGCTTAAAATCACTTAGAAATTGTCTTATAAAGAAGATATTCATTTTTGTTGATTTTTTTCTCTGTGGAAAATAAATTATGGGGTGGCTGAAATGATGATGTTGATGTTAAAGTTAAAACTTGATGTTAGAAGCAATGAGACAATCTTCAAGGTATTGCAGTAAGTTTTATGCAGAAATCATCAAATCAGGAGGCTAATATAGAGCCTCAGCTCCATTTATACAAAGGCTATCATTGGAATATTCTGAGGCTTCCTAAAAGGGTATATTTTTAAAGATTTTTTTTAATGTGGACCTTTTTTTTTTTAGTTTCTATGGAATTTGTTACAATACTGCTTCTGTTTTATGTTTTTGTTTTTCTGCTACAAAGCATATGGGATCTTAGCTCTTTGACCAAGGATCAAACTGACACCCTCTGCATTGGAAGGCAAAGTCTTAACCACTGGATCACCAGGGAATTCCCTAAAGGAATCTTTATGATTGAAGTCTGCTGGGGCTGCTGCTAAGTCGCTTCAGTCGTGTTCAATTCTGTGCGACCCCATAGATGGCAGCTCACCACACTCCTCTATCCCTGGGATTCTCCAGGCAAGAATACTGGCGTGGGTTGCCATCACAGCTATAGAAATATACGGGAAAAGAATCAGACATTTTCCTTCAAATCTCAGAGCTCCAATTTACTGGCTGTGTCTCATACACATATGTTCACGTGTGTGTGTGATGTTAGTTAAGGCAATGATAACATCTCATAAATATTTTTCCCTTAGAATCAAATGGAGAATAATGTAAAACCCTTAGCAAAATCCCAGAACACAAGTGCTGAATAATCATAGTGATTATCATTTTTCCTCCAATTTTAGAGTCTTCACACACATCAAAGACAGATGACTTGACTTGTAATATACCAGACTTGCTTGCTAGCAAAGAAAACATGTATATTTATCATCTATTTTTTAAATTATAATATAGTTGATAACTTTTTTTAGGTCTTGTATGAAGAGACTGCTCAACTTCTCCTTTGCTATTTATTTTTTGAAGGATATGGGTCTGAAAGTCTTCACCAATCTCCATTACCGGAAACCAGAAGTATGTTCAACAGAGAAAAGCATACCATACCCTGGGCTGCTCTATCTAGAATCAGGAGGATATGCACCCATGTACAGTGCCCCATTGAAAATTGCATGTGGGTAACCTAGAATTGTGTGCGGGGAGATGGTTAAAATGATTCATGGAATTGGTTGTATTTCGTATGACTATTCAAAACTGGGATTTTTACATGTGCAGTATGTCATGTGTTTGTCTACGACTATACATCCTGCAGCTGAATAAAGCAGAATAAGGCAAGTGGGAATGGTATTAACTAAAAGGAAGAATTTGCTTCAGATATGAGAGGAAGTTTATTTTTATGGTAGAACACAACAGCAGAAATGTACAGGAGGGCAATCATAATGATTACAAGAGGAGATGCCCTTATTATGTGTAGATCAGAATACATAGTTCAAGGCAGAGAGCATTTTGATTCTCAGATGACCAAACAGCTGGCATCAGAGAATTGTGTTCAAATACCCATCCATTTTTGGCTTCCCTGGTGATACAGGGGGTGCATGTTCAATCCCTGGTGGGGGAACTAAGATCCCATAAGCCATGTGACATGGCCAAAAAATAGGAAAAAAGAATGCCAAATATAAAAAAGAATGTATGTGTGTGTGTGTGTGTGTGTGTGTGTGTATAACAGAGTCACTTTACTGTATAGAAGTAACCCAGCCAAATATAGCCCAGAGGCCAAGGAAACAAAAGAAAATGTTCTTTAGAAATCAGCCACATTACTGTTGGTAGGAATGTAAATTGATACAGCCACTATGGAAGACAGTATGGAGATTCTTTTAAAAACTAGGAATAAAACCAGCATATGAAACAGCAGTCCCAATCCTAGGCATATACTCTGAGGAAACCAAAATCGAAAAAGACACATGTATCCCATTGTCCATTGCAGCACTATTTATGATAGCTAGAGCATGGAAGCAACCTAGATGTCCATTGACAGATGAATGGATAAAGAAGTTCTGGTACATATACAAAATGGAATATTACTAAGCCGTAAAAAGGAATACATTTGAGTCAGTTCTAATGAAGTGGATGAACCTAAAACCTATTATACAGAGTAAAGTGAGTTAAAAAGAGAAAGATAAATATCCTATTCTAACACATATATACTGAATCTAGAAAAATGGTACTGAAGAATTTGTTTACAGGACAGTAGTGGAGAAGCAGACATGGAAAATAGATTTATGGACATGGGGAGAGGGAAGGAGAGAGTGAGATGGTTGGAAAGAGTAACATGGAAACTTATATCACCATTTGTGAAATAGATAGCCAATGGGAATTTGCTGTGTGGCTCAGGAAACTCAAACAGAGGCTCTGTATCAACCTAGAGGGGTGGGATGGGGAGGGAGATGGGAGGGAGGTTCAAAAGGGAGGGGATATATGCATACCTATGGCTGATTCATGTTGAAATTTGACAGAAAACAGCAAAATTCTATAAAGCACTCATCCTCCAATAAAAAAATAAATTTAAAAAACAGACATTAGCAAAGTTAATGTCCTTAGAAACTTTAGTCATTAGGATGATGGAATTGGCCAATACCAAATTGTTTCCTGGCAGACACCAGAATGTCAGACGGGAAACACCATTCAATAAATAGACATGACTTTCTCTAAATTTGACTCTGGAAGAACAATGAAGGATGATTTGTGTGTGTGTGTGTGTGTGTGTGTGTTGCTCTTATTTTAATAATGGGACTGATTTGTGCATCAAAACACTGACACCTAGGCTGAGATGTACATTTATTGACACTGAGCCCCAGCAGCAACCCCCATATCATGTCCCACTAAGCATGTGTGGTCAGAGACATAGTTTATGGGTGTGTCTTTGGAATGTATATTTTTATTCTCTCTCTTTAAAACATTTGTCTTTTCTTTTAGCTGGTGAAGTCACAAGGGAGAATTTTGACTCCATAGAACGGGTTATAATTGAAACAGTAAGAACAAACTTTCCAGAAACATGGATTTGGGACCTGGTCAGCGTTGAGTGAGCTTTTAAGTTTTCCTTCCTATATATCTTTATTTTTATTTTCTTTTTGTCTTTATTTCCTAAGCTTTATTTCTGAGTATATAAAGAAGAACTATGTCGGTAAAATACAAAACACCATTCACTTGTATGTACTGACCACATATTTTATTTTACTTTTCCTCTAGTATTGTTTCTTGTCTGTTCATCTCATGCAGATAGATGCAAGTTGCATGAATTAGAACAAATAATGTGTTTAGAAAAATATGACTTTTTTAAGATTAAATTTTAGCTGGGTTTAGAAATCCAGCTCTCAAAATACTGATCTAAAGCCCTGACAAAGATCTAATGATACCGATCTATGACTCATTTTTAACCTTCAGTTAATACTTTCTTGTTTGCTCTGGATTAAATTTAGGTTCCTGGTTTACACAAAGGATGCATTTTACCTATAATCTCTCTTTGTAGCTCCTCCGGTTCAGCAAATCTTTCATTCACCATCCCTGATACTATAACCCAATGGGAAGCAACTGGCTTCTGTGTGAATGGTGAGGCTGGATTTGGCATTTCATCAACAACTTCTCTGGAAGCCTCCCAACCTTTCTTTGTTGAAATAACGTCCCCCTCTTCAGTTGTTCAGAATGAACGATCTGATCTGATTGTTAGTGTCTTCAGCTACCTGAATACCTGTGTAGAGGTAAATTATTCCCTTTGATCTGGAGTCAAAATCTAATGAGGCCAAGAGATTCCTTGAATGTTGCCATATTCTTTTTATTCTCAAATACAAAATGGTACTATAGAGTCATAAGATTTTTCCTCAAACAAAAACAGTTGCTAGGGTTTCCCTGGCAGTCCAGTGGTTGAGGTTTTGCCTTCCAATGCAGGAGATGAGGGTTCAATTCCTGGTCAGGGAGAGAAGATCCCACATGTTTCATGGACAAAAAAATCATAAAACAGAAGCAATATTGTAACAAATTCGATAAAGACTTTTACAAAATGGTCCACACCAAAAAAAAAAAAAACTTTGAAAAGCAAACAAAAATTTGCTTTAATTCACAGCAGTGACTTAAATACTGCTCTAAGAAAGTCATTTTATAGTATGTGTTATGCCAGATTTATCTTATGAAAGGAGTCATTTGTATCATTTATTTTTGATGACATAAAACAAGGAGAATTTTCTCAAGATTGGAGGAGGAATAGTGTCAGCAAAATATTTAGAGTGTCACTCTCACTGCATGACTGTTATTTTAGATTTTCACTCAACTAGAAGCATCTCAGGATTTTGAGGCAGATATCAGTACCCCTAAAGACAACAGCAGTGAGATTATCCAAGCTTCAGAGAAAAAGACGTACGTCTGGACTGTTACTCCTAAGAAGCTGGGTAAGTAACTATGTGTCTATGCCAACCTCTCCTGAAAAACCAGTTTATTTTTATTGCCTCGGAGAAGGCAATGGCACCCCACTCCAGTACTCTTGCCTGGAAAATCCCATGGACTGAGAAGCCTGGTAGGCTGCAGTCCATGGGGTCACTAAGAGTTGGACACAACTGAGCGACTTCACTTTCACTTTTCACTTTCATGCATTAGAGAAGGACATGGCAACCCACTCCAGTGTTCTTGCCTGGAGAATCCCAGGGACGGCAGAGCCTGGTGGGCTGCCATCTATGAGATCGCACAGAGTCAGACACAACTGAAGCGACTTAGCAGCAGCAGCAGCAGCGGCTGTTTCCCTTAAATCCTCTATACAAAGATAACTTTCTCCCTCACATTTGAAATTTCTGGTTCTGAAAGTTCTCATTTTTTTAGGGTCTCAATTAAAATCTTGTTTTTATAATCTAATTTCTGGTTTTGCTAATGCTTATGTGGAGCAAACCCATCCTTCCTTTGTTTAAAAGCAGAATGTGATTGAAATACAATGCAAAGGCTAATTAGCATTACCCATCAAGTCCATGTATCATAACCCAAGTGAAGACCATATTTTCATTAATGCTGCTCAGTTTCTTCACTTCTCATTTGCTTCTTCACTTGCCATCAGGAACTCATGTTACCTAAACAAAAATTGCTCCTCAATCTCAATGATTGCCAGGATTTGTAAATCTACTAGATGCGTTATGAGACACCCAAAACACTGAACACTCAGACGGGAATTAAACATGGAGAAGAGTATAGTCTCAATGCACAGATTATCTGCAACATAGAAAACTAAATTTGACAATATCTTATTAAAAATACAAGGGAAGGGAAAAGTTAAAAAGAATCTAGTAAACAAGAATTATAGCTGTAGTAGACGGAGATCAACCCTGGGATTTCTTCGGAAGGAATGATGCTAAAGCTGAAACTCCAGTACTTTGGCCACCTCATGCGAAGAGTTGACTCATTGGAAAAGACTTTGATGCTGGGTGGGATTGGGGGCAGGAGAAGAAGGGGACAACAGAGGATGAGATGGCTGGATGGCATCACTGACTCGATGGACGTGAGTCTGAGTGAACTCCAGGAGTTGGTGATGGACAGGAAGGCCTGGCGTACTTCAATTCATGGGGTCGCAAAGAGTCGGACACGACTGAGCGACTGAACTGAACTGAACTGATACTTATTATATTCCTTTAGCAATAAAGAGTAATTTATGAGCTCACTTTAGTTCACCTGACATAGGTCTGCATAAGACTAGTTTTCCTATTAGATTTTAAGTTTCTCAATTTCTCTAGCTATACAAGGTCTTCAAAAATCTTCCACAGGCAACTGAGATAGAATACTGTACTGACTTGTATGGTTTTAAGGCTTTAAGAGGAGGACACAGTTCTAAGAGTGAAGTGTCAAAAATCTATCTTAAAAAAGAAACAAAACATACTAACAAAAAATATGAACAGTGTATTGGTTATGCATAGGTATATAATGGCAACCCATTCCAGTACTCTTGCCTGGAAAATCCCATGGACAGAGGAGCTGGTAGGCTACAGTCCATGGGATCGCAAAGAGTCGGACATGATTGAGCTACTTCACTATAGGCATACAGATAATATGAAACCAAAATATTATATTTTTTATTTCTCTAATTTTCACAGGAAAATTGGAGATCCATTTTAATTATGACCTATTATATTACTTCTCAGTGACTCCCCAGATGGCTTCCCAGATAGGGCTTCCTTGGTGCTGCTAGTGATAACGAATCCACTTGCCAATACAGGAGACATAAGAGAGGTAAGTTCTATAACTGGGTCAGGAAAATCTCTGAAGAAGGAAATGGCAATCCACTCTAGTATTCTTGCCTGGAAAATTCCATGGAGAGAGGAGTCTGGTGGGCTACACAGCCCATGGCGGTCGCAAAGAGGTGGACACAAATTAACTGACTTAGCATGCACGCACGTATGATGTAAGGAAAGGAAAGAAAAGTGAAGTCACTCAGTCGTGTCAGACTCTTTGCAACCCCATGGACTGTAGCCTACCAGGCTCCTCTGTCCATGGGATTTTCCAGGCAATAGTACTGGAGTGGATTGCCCATTTCCTTCTCCAGGGCATCTTCCCAACCCAGGGATCGAACCCAGGTCTCCCGCATTGTAGACAGACGCTTTACCGTCTAAGCCACAGGAGTTAAAAACAATAGATCCCCTGCCAACATTTGATTTAAATTCAATGCCCTTTCCACTATGTCATAGTTTACTGTTTTGGTTTGTTCAATCTCGAAAAAAGTTAGAAGGCCTAGTTTTCTGACTTTATGCCCCTATATTGTCATATGTAAACTTTTTTTAATTTTTTTTATTTTTATTTTTTTACTTTACAATATTGTATTGGTTTTGCCACACATCAACTTTAAAAGCAATCCAGATCAAGGAATTTGCTCAGTTGGTTTTGCAAAATATTCTCTTTTTTCCATAAATGTTCTTAAGTTCTAGTTATTTAAGTGAATCAATTACTTCATGTAGGGAATCTTGAAAAAGATAGAAAAGGACATCATATTATCTCCAGGCAGGAGAAAGAATGAGTTATTTTGGTCCAAGCATAAATATGATGATAAGATTCAGTTTGTCTGATTCAAGAAGTGATTTATAGACTTTTAATCATTTCCCTTCACAGAAGGGGCCAGTGGCCAATGTAATTTATATTTGAGAATGTTTTTCAGGTAAAGTGAATATCACTGTAGTTGCTGAGTCCAAGCAAAATAGTGCTTGCCCAAATGAAGCACCTGAGAGGCAGAACCTGAATTGGAAAGATACTGTGATCAAAAGTCTGTTGGTACAGGTAAGTACATGCAAAACTATCAAGCCCTTCCACATACAAAATAGAGAGTATCATGGGCTTCCCAGGTGGTGCTAATGGTAAAGAACCCACCTGCCAATGCAGGAGACATTAAAAGACTCAGGTTCCATCCCTGAGGAGAAGATCTGCTGGAGGAGGAAATGGCAACCCACTCCAGTGTTCTTGCCTGAAGAATCCCAATGACAGAGGAGCCTGGTGGGCTACAGTCCATAGGGTCACAAGAGATGGACTTGAGAAGTGACTTAGCATGCATGCAATAGGTTAAATAATAAAGGACATTCTCTGTGAAGAGACTTAATTGACCATAATTGCTGTTGACAAACAGTCGGACATGACTGAGCAACTAACATTTTCACTCTAATTATTGACACAAGATATGCCATTTTCAATAAATTAAAATGGCAATAAAATTCATCCATTCTTTAATTAACAATTAACCCAGGATAGAAAAATGTAACTCATGAAACAGGCTTAGATTTTTTGCTTGCTCCTGACTCAGGATGCTTCCTAGACACCTGATCCTCTTCCCTCCCTTCCTTTAACTGACTCTCAAATCCAAGAGACAAACACATGCCTGTGCAGCCCTCATCATCCTCTAAAAGAATCACTGCTTGTCAATGGCATCCTCTCACCTCACCTTTTGGCATGTTCTTACTTTGCAAAACACTTTTGTTCGTCTACTGGAGAAGCTGGACAGTGCCAGGGAAACTGAGTATGTTCCACTAAGACACTGAAGTTATCTCTGTCCCTCAAAGAACTATGGGAACACAGAGCCAGAGTGGGTGTTGGTAACATACAGTGACTTGCAGATATAAACAGAAGGGGACAATGAATGGATCTTCTCCAGCACAAACCATTGGCCAGCCATGCCGATGTGAGCTGACCCCTGGTTGCTTTTTCTGTGTGGAAAGATGACCCAGACGCCTGACTTTCTGCTTCTTTCTGTTTACTTTACTCCTTGATAGCCTGAAGGTATTGAAAGAGAGATGACTCAAAGTTTCCTTATCTATACACAAGGTAAGAGGATCTTTTCTTTTTTAACATTTTTATTTTGTATTGGGGTATAGCCAATTTTGTGATAGTATAGTCAATGACAGAATGTGGTCCACTGGAGAAGGGAATGGCAAGCCATTTCAGTATTCTTGCATTGAGAACCCCATGAACAGTATGAAAAGGCAAAAAGATAGGATACTGAAAGAGGAACTCCCCAGGTCAGTAGGTGCCCAATATGCCACTGGAGATCAGTGGAGAAATAACTTCAGAAAGAATGAAGGGATGGAGCCAAAGCAAAAACAATACCCAGCTGTGGATGTGACTGGTGATAGAAGCAAGGTCTGATGCTGTAAAGAGCAATATTGCATAGGAACCTGGAATGTCAGGTCCATGAATCAAGGCAAATTGGAAGTGGTCAAACAAGAGATGGCAAGAGTGAACATCGACATTCTAGGAATCAGCGAACTAAAATGGACTGGAATGGGTGAATTTAACTCAGATGACCATTACATCTACTACTGTGGGCAGGAATCCCTCAGAAGAAATGGAGTAGCCATCATGGTCAACAAAAGAGTCCAAAATGCAGTACTTGGATGCAATCTCAAAAATGACAGAATGATCTCTGTTCGTCTCCAAGGCAAACCATTCAATATCATGGTAATCCAAGCCTATGCCCCAAACAGTAATGGTGAAGAAGCTGAAGTTGAACAGTTCTATGAAGACCTACAAGACCTTTTAGAACTAACACCCAAAAAAGATGTCCTTTTCATTATAGGGGACTGGAATGCTAAAGTAGGAAGTCAAGAAACACCTGGAGTAACAGGCAAATTTGGCCTTGGAATGCAGAATGAAGCAGGGCAAAGACTAATACAGTTTTGCCAAGAAAATGCACTGGTCATAGCAAACACCCTCTTCCAACAACACAAGAGAAGACTCTACACATGGACATCACCAGATGGTCAACACTGAAATCAGATTAATTATATTCTTTGCAGCCAAAGATGGAGAAGCTCTATACAGTCAACAAAAACAAGACCAGGAGCTGACTGTGGCTCAGATCATGAACTCCTTATTACCAAATTCAGACTCAAATTGAAGAAAGTAGGGAAAATCGCTAGACCATTCAGGTATGACCTAAATCAAATCCCTTATGATTATACAGTAAAAGTGAGAAATAGATTTAAGGGCCTAGATCTGATAGATAGAGTGCCTGATGAACTATGGACTGAGGTTCGTGACATCGTACAGGAGACAGGGATCAAGACCATCCCCATGGAAAAGAAATGCAAAAAAGCAAAATGGCTGTCTGGGGAGGCCTTACAAATGGCTGTGAAGAGAAGAGAAGCAAAAAGCAAAGGAAAAAGGAAAGATATCAGCATCTGAGCAGAGTTCCAAAGAATAGCAAGAAGAGATAAGAAAGTCTTCTTCAGCGATCAATGCAAAGAAATAGAGGAAAAGAACAGAATGGGAAAGACTAGAGACTTCTTCAAGAAAATTAGACATACCAAGGGAACATTTCATGCAAAGATGGGCTCGATAAAGGACAGAAATGGTCTGGACCTAACAGATGCAGAAGATATTAAGAAGAGGTGGCAAGAATACACAGAAGAACTGTACAAAAAAGTTCTTCATGACCTGGATAATCACGATGGCGTGATCACTCATCTAGAGCCAGACATCCTGGAATATGAAGGCAAGTGGGCCTTAGAAAGCATCACTACGAACAAAGCTAGTAGAGGTGATGGAATTCCAGTTGAGCTATTTCAAATCCTGAAAGATGATGCTGTGAAAGTGCTGCACTCAATATGCCAGCACATTTGGACAACTCAGCAATGGCCACACAACTGGAAAAGTTCAGTTTTCATTCTAATTCCAAAGAAAGTCAATGCCAAAGAATGTTCAAACTACTGCACAATTGAGGGGGGAGGGAAAGATGGCGGAGGAATAGGACGGGAAGACCACTTTCTCCCTCACGAATTCCTCAAAAGAACATTTCAACGCCGAGCAAACTTCACAAAACAACTTCTGTAGGCTGGCAGAGGACATCAGGCAACCAGAAAAGCAGATCATTGTCTTCAAAAACAGATTTTTAATCTTTGCTCTTAGGTTTTTGTGATCAATTTTGTACATTTAAAAACCCAAACTTCACTATCCCAGTTTACCTGAGAGCGAGATTACTGGCTTGACCACTCTCTCCTCCTCTGGACTCTCCTTTTTCTCCACCAGGTGGCCTCTGTCTCTTTTCTCCCCCATCTCTCCTCTATCCAACTCTGTGAATCTCTGTGTGTTCCAGACGGTGGAGAACACCTAAGGAACAGGTTACTGGCAGGATTTGTCTCGCTCCTACTCATTCCTCTCTCTGATCCTCCTGGTCACCTCTGTCTACTTCCTCCCTCTCCTCTTCCCCGTATAACTCTGTAAATACCTCTGAGCGGTCCAGGCTATAGAGCGCACATAAGGAAGTGACTACTGGCTAGCTTGCTCTCTTCTCTTTTGATCTCACCGCATCTCATTCCAGTTACCTCTAACTACCCCCTCCATCTTCTCTTCTCCTTATAACTCAGTGAACCTCTCTGAGTGTCCCTCAATGTGGAGAAACTTTTCATCTTTAACCTAGATGTTTTATCATCGGTGCTGTATAGATGGAGAAGTCTAGAGGCTACTGTAAAAATAAAACTGAAAACCAGAAGCAGGAAGCTTAAATCCAAAGCCTGAAAACATTAGAGAACTCTTGAATTCAGGGAACATTAAGCAATAGGAGCCCATCTAATGCCATCATACCTACACCGAAACCAAGTTCCACCCAAGGGCCAACAAATTCCAAAACAAGACATACCATGCAAATTCTCCAGCAACACAGGAACACTCCCCTGAGCTTCAATATACAGGCAGCTCAAAATTATCCCAAAACCTTTGATGTCTCGTAACCCATTACGGGTCACTCCATTGCACTCCAGAGAGAAGAAACCCAGCTCCACCCACCAAAACTCCAACACAAGCCTCCCTAACCAGGAAACCTTGACAAGCCACTGATAGAACCCCACCCAAAGTGAGGAAGCTCCATAATAAAGAGAACTCCACAAATTCCCAGAATATAAAAAGGCCACCCCAAACGCAGCAATATAACCAAGATGAAGAGACAGAGGAATACACAGCAGGTAAAGGAACAGGAGAGTTGCCCACCAAACCAAACAAAAGTGGAAGAAGTAGGGAATCTACCGGAGAAGGAATTCCGAATATTGATAGTGAAAATGATCCAAAATCTTGAAATCAAAATGGAATCACAGATAAATAGCCTAGAGACAGGGATTGAGAAGATGCAAGAAAGGTTTAACAAGGATCTAGAAGAAATAAAAAAGAGTCAAAATATAATGAATAATGCAATAAATGAGATCAGAAACACTCTGGAGGCAACAATTAGTAGAATAACGGAGGCAGAAGATAGGATTAGTGAAATAGAAGATAGAATGGTAGAAATAAATGAATCAGAGAGGAAACAAGAACAACGAATTAAAAGAAATGAGGACAATCTCAGAGACCTCCAGGACAATATGAAACGCTCCAACATTCGAATTATAGGAGTCCCAGAAGAAGAAGACAGAAAGAAAGATCATGAGAAAATCCTTGAGGAGATAATAGTTGAAAACTTCCCTAAAATGGGGAAGGAAATAATCACCCAAGTCCAAGAAACGCAGAGAGTTCCAAATAGGATAAACCCAAGGCGAAACACCCCAAGACACATATTAATCAAATTAACAAAGATCAAACACAAAGAACAAATATTAAAAGCAGCAAGGGAAAAACAACAAATAACACACAAGGGGATTCCCATTAGGATAACAGCTGATCTTTCAATAGAAACTCTTCAGGCCAGGAGGGAATGGCAAGACATACTTAAAGTGATGAAAGACAATAACCTACAGCCCAGAATACTGTACCCAGCAAGGATCTCATTCAAATACGAAGGAGAAATAAAAAGCTTTACAGACAAGCAAAAGCTGAGAGAATTCAGCACCACCAAACCAGCTCTCCAACAAATTCTAAAGGATATTCTCTAGACAGGAAACACAAAAAGGGTGTATAAACTCGAACCCAAAACAATAAAGTAAATGGTAACGGGATCACACTTATCAATAATTACCTTAAACGTAAATGGGTTGAACGCCCCAACCAAAAGACAAAGACTGGCCGAATGGATACAAAAACAAGACCCCTCTATATGCTGCTTACAAGAGACCCACCTCAAAACAAGGGACACATACAGACTGAAAGTGAAGGGCTGGAAAAAGATATACCATGCAAATAGAGACCAAAAGAAAGCAGGAGTGGCAATACTCATATCCGATAAAATAGACTTTAAAACAAAGGCTGTGAAAAGAGACAAAGAAGGCCACTACATAATGATCAAAGGAACAATCCAAGAAGAAGATATAACAATTATAAATATATATGCCCCCAATATAGGAGCCCTGCAATATGTAAGACAAATGCTAACAAGTATGAAAGGGGAAATCAACAATAACACAATAATAGTGGGAGACTTTAATACCCCACTCACACCTATGGACAGATCAACTAAACAGAAAATTAACAAAGAAACGCAAACTTTAAATGATACATTAGATCAGTTAGACCTAATTGATATCTATAGGACATTTCACCCCAAAACAATGAATTTCACTTTTTTTTCAAGTGCTCATGGAACCTTCTCCAGGATAGATCACATCCTGGGCCATAAATCTAAACTTGATAAATTCAAAAAAATCGAAATCATTCCAAGCATCTTTTCTGACCATAATGCATTAAGATTAGATCTCAATTACAGGAGAAAAACTATTAAAAATTCCAACATATGGAGGTTGAACAACACACTTCTGAATAACCAACAAATCACAGAAGAAATCAAAAAAGAAATTAAAATATGCATAGAAACTAATGAAAATGAAAACACAACAACCCAAAACCTGTGGGACACTATAAAAGCAGTGCTAAGAGGAAAGTTCATAGCAATACAGGCATACCTCAAGAAACAAGAAAAAAGTCAAATAAATAACCTAACTCTGCAACTAAAGCAACTAGAAAAGGAAGAGTTGGAGAACCCCAGAGTTAGTAGAAGGAAAGAAATCTTAAAAATTAGGGCAGAAATAAATGCAAAAGAAACAAAAGAGACCATAGCAAAAATCAACAAAGCCAAAAGCTGGTTCTTTGAAAGGATAAATAAAATTGACAAACCATTAGCCAGACTCATCAAGAAGCAAAGAGAGAAAAATCAAATCAATAAAATTAGAAATGAAAATGGAGAGATCACAACAGACAACACAGAAATACAAAGGATCATAAGAGACTACTATCAGCAGTTGTATGCCAATAAAATGGACAACGTGGAAGAAATGGACAAATTCTTAGAAAAGTACAATTTTCCAAAACTGAACCAGGAAGAAATAGAAAATCTTAACAGACCCATCACAAGCACAGAATTTGAAATGGTAATCAGAAATCTTCCAGCAAACAAAAGCCCAGGTCCAGACGGCTTTGCAGCTGAATTCTACCAAAAATTTCGAGAAGAGCTAACACCTATCCTCCTCAAACTCTTCCAGAAAATTGCAGAGGAAGGTAAACTTCCAAACTCATTCTATGAGGCCACCATCACCCTAATACCAAAACCTGACAAAGATGTCACAAAAAAGGAAAACTACAGGCCAATATCACTGATGAACATAGATGCAAAAATCCTCAACAAAATTCTAGCAATCAGAATCCAACAACACATTAAAAAGATCATACACCATGACCAAGTGGGCTTTATCCCAGGGATGCAAGGATTCTTCAATATCCGCACATCAATCAATGTAATTCACCACATTAACAAATTGAAAAATAAAAACCATATGATTATCTCAATAGATGCAGAGAAGGCCTTTGACAAAATTCAACATCCATTTATGATAAAAACTCTCCAGAAAGCAGGAATAGAAGGAACATACCTCAACATAATAAAAGCTATATATGACAAACCCACAGCAAACATTATCCTCAATGGTGAAAAATTGAAAGCATTTCCCCCAAAGTCAGGAACAAGACAAGGGTGTCCACTTTCACCGCTACTATTCAACATAGTTCTGGAAGTTTTGGCCACAGCAATCAGAGCAGAAAAAGAAATAAAAGGAATCCAAATTGGAAAAGAAGAAGTAAAACTCTCACTGTTTGCAGATGACATGATCCTCTACATGGAAAACCCTAAAGACTCCACCAGAAAATTACTAGAGCTAATCAATGAATATAGTAAAGTTGCAGGATATAAAATCAACACACAGAAATCCCTTGCATTCCTATACACGAATAATGAGAAAGTAGAAAAAGAAATTAAGGAAACAATTCCATTCACCATTGCAACGAAAAGAATAAAATACTTAGGAATATATCTACCTAAAGAAACTAAAGACCTATATATAGAAAACTATAAAACACTGATGAAAGAAATCAAAGAGGACACTAATAGATGGAGAAATATACCATGTTCATGGATCGGAAGAATCAATATAGTGAAAATGAGTATACTACCCAAAGCAATTTACAAATTCAATGCAACCCCTATCAAGCTACCAGCCACATTTTTCACAGAACTAGAACAAATAATTTCAAGATTTGTATGGAAATACAAAAAAACCTCGAATAGCCAAAGCAATCTTGAGAAAGAAGAATGGAACTGGAGGAATCAACTTGCCTGACTTCAGGCTCTACTACAAAGCCACAGTCATCAAGACAGTATGGTACTGGCACAAAGACAGACATATAGATCAATGGAACAAAATAGAAAGCCCAGAGATCAATCCACACACATATGGACACCTTATCTTTGACAAAGGAGGCAAGAATATACAATGGAGTAAAGACAATCTCTTTAACAAGTGGTGCTGGGAAAACTGGTCAACCACTTGTAAAAGAATGAAACTAGATCACTTTCTATCACCGTACACAAAAATAAACTCAAAATGGATTAAAGATCTAAATGTAAGATCAGAAACTATAAAACTCCTAGAGGAGAACATAGGCAAAACACTCTCAGACATAAATCACAGCAGGATCCTCTATGATCCACCTCCCAGAATTCTGGAAATAAAAGCAAAAATAAACAAATGGGATCTAATTAAAATTAAAAGCTTCTGTACAACAAAGGAAAATATAAGCAAGGTGAAAAGACAGCCTTCTGAATGGGAGAAAATAATAGCAACTGAAATAACTGACAAACAACTAATCTCAAAAATATACAAGCAACTTCTGCAGCTCAATTCCAGAAAAATAAATGACCCAATCAAAAAATGGGCCAAAGAACTAAGTAGACATTTCTCCAAAGAAGACATACGGATGGCTAACAAACACATGAAAAGATGCTCAACATCACTCATTATTAGAGAAATGCAAATCAAAACCACAATGAGGTACCACTTCACACCAGTCAGAATGGCTGCGATCCAAAAATCTGCAAGCAATAAATGCTGGAGAGGGTGTGGAGAAAAGGGAACCCTCCTACACTGTTGGTGGGAATGCAAACTAGTACAGCCACTATGGAGAACAGTGTGGAGATTCCTTAAAAAATTGCAAATAGAACTACCTTATGACCCAGCAATCCCACTTCTGGGCATACACACCGAGGAAACCAGAATTGAAAGAGACACATGTACCCCAGTGTTCATCGCAGCACTGTTTACAATAGCCAGGACATGGAAACAACCTAGATGTCCATCAGCAGATGAATGGATAAGAAAGCTGTGGTACATATACACAATGGAGTATTACTCAGCCATTAAAAAGAATTCATTTGAATCAGTTCTGATGAGATGGGTGAAACTGGAGCCAATTATACAGAGTGAAGTAAGCCAGAAAGAAAAACACCAATACAGTATACTAACACATATATATGGAATTTAGGAAGATGGCAATGACGACCCTGTATGCAAGACAGGAAAAAAGACACAGATGTGTATACCGGACTTTTGGACTCAGAGGGAGAGGGAGAGGGTAGGATGATTTGGGAGAATGGGAATTCTAACATGTATACTGTCATGTAAGAATTGAATCGCCAGTCCATGTCTGACATAGGGTGCAGCTTGCTTGGGGCTGGTGCATGGGGATGACCCAGAGAGATGTTGTGGGGAGGGAAGTGGGAGGGGGGTTCATGTTTGGGAACGCATGTAAGAATTAAAGATTTTAAAATTTAAAAAAAATAAAAAATTAAAATTAAAAAAAAAAAAAAACTACTGCACAATTGCACTCATCTTACATGCTAGTAAAGTAATGCTCAAAATTCTCCAAGCTAGGCTTCAGTTATATGTGAACGGTGAACTTCCTGATGTTAAAGCTGGTTTTTGAAAAGGCAGAGGAACCAGAGATCAAATTGCCAACATCCACTGGATCATCGAAAAAGCAAGAGAGTTCCAGAAAAACATCTATTTCTGCTTTCTTGACTATGCCAAAGCCTTTGACTGTGTGGAGCACAATAAACTGTGGAAAATTCTGAAAGAGATGGGAATATCAGACCACCTAACCTGCCTCTTGAGAAATCTGTATGCAGGTCAGGAAGCAACAGTTAGAACTGGACATGGAACAACAGACTGGTTCCAAAGAGGAAAAGGAGTACATCAAGGCTGTATATTGCCACCCTACTTATTTAACTTCTATGCAGAGTACATCATGAGAAACACTTGACTGGAGAAACACAAGCTGGAATCAAGATTTCTGGGAGAAATATCAATAACCTCAGATATGCAGATGACACCACCCTTATGGCAGAAAGTGAAGAGGAACTAAAAAGCCTCTTGATGAAAGTGAAAGAGGAGACTGAAAAAGTTGGCTTAAAGCTCAACATTCAGAAAACTATGATCATGACATTTGGTCCCATCACTTCATGGGAAATAGATGGGGAAACAGTAGAAATAGTATCAGACTTTATTTTTCGGCACTCCAAAATCACTGCAGATGGTGATTGCAGCCATGCAATTAAAAGACGCTTACTCCTTGGAATGAAAATTATGACCAATCTAGACAGCATATTAAAAAGCAGAAATATTACTTTGCCAACAAAGGTCCATCTAGTCAAGGCTGTGGTTTTTCCAGTGGTCATGTATGGATGTGAGAGTTGGACTGTGAAGAAAGCTGAGCACTGAAGAATTGATGCTTTTGAACTGTGATGTTGGAGAAAACTCTTGAGAGTCCCTTGGACTGCAAGGAGATCCAACCAGTCCATCCTGAAGGAGACCAGTCCTGGGTGTTCATTGGAAGGACTGATGCTGAGACTGAAACTCCAGTACTTTGGCCACCTCATGCGAAGACTTGACTCATTGGAAAAGACCCTGATGCTGGGAGGGATTGGAGGCAGGAGGAGAAGTGGACGACAGAGGATGAGATGGCTGGATGGAGTCACTGACTCAATTCACATGCGTTTGGGTGAATTCCGGGAGTTGATGATGTGCAGGGAGGCCTGGCGTGCTGCGATTCATGGGGTCGCAAAGAGTCAGACAGGACTGAATGACTGAACTGAACTGATGGCCAATCAACAACATTGTGATAGTTTCGGGCGAACAGCGAAGAGACTCAGCCATACACATACATGTATCCATTCTCCCCAAAATTCCCATCCCATCCAGGCTGCCATGTAATATTGAGCAGATTCCCAAGTGCTGTAGGATATTCTACATGGTCAAACTAATCCTAAAGGAAATTTGTCCACAGGTCTATTTATTTCCTTTTCTTCTACTTTATTGCTATACTGAGGACCTCAGTGACTTTATTCTGAATATCCAATGGAGGATTATTTTATTTCAGGCCCAGTCTTCATTGTATAATTTTAGCAAACATAAAGGATATTTATGAGGTTATTTTTTGTTGTCCATCTATGACATCAATCTGTCTCAGCCTACTTCTTTCATCTTGTGAATTTTTGCAAGGGTGGGGTGGGTGGAGCTCATCTTGCAGGTGAGTGTTGCACAATTTTGGGCAGTGGGAAGCCAAGATTATGCCCAAACAGCACATAATGTAAACAGTCCATAATGTAATCTTTGCTTCTGTACTCCTGGGATGAAACAACAATAGAAAATCACTGCCCTTCAATAGCCAGTTTTACGGGCCTCATGAATATTGCTTTATGTGGTTGATGATGATCTGATTTTTTTTAATTTCTTATTAACATAATTTTTTTTTTTTTTGCCACACTGCACATCTTGCAGGATCTTAGTCCCCAGCCAGGGATCAAATCGAGTCCCAGCAGTAAAAGCACTGGGTCCTAACCGCTGGACTGCCAGGGGATTTCCTGATGATTTTATTTTAATGCCTAGCAAGACTCTCCAAGTTTTACCTTTCATGTGTAATGTTCCATATGTCACAATCAGTAGTTTTAACTTTTATTTTTCATACATAAGTAGTTCAGGCACTAAACTGATAGAGAATAGAAGCCATCTCTAACTTTCAGATTTATATACCATTTTCTAAATGTATTGTTATTCTAAACTAGATCAAAACCTCAAGTTCATCTCTTCAAACAAGCAACTTATAAAATAAATATAAATAATGGAATATATTTCCTAATATGTTTGTTCCATAAACCTGCTATTGTTTATGAAAGAAAGCCAAACATTATTTGTTTTATTGATATTTTTTCTTTCCAGGCACCAAAGTCTCCAGGGAGGTAGATTTGAATTTGACGAATGATGTCGTAGAAGGATCAACCAGGGCCTTTTTCACTGTTGTGGGTAAGTTGGTTAATTTTTTTGTTTCACAGTGATTTGAAAATCTTAGTTGAGGTGGTCTTAAAAAAAAAAAAACTTAAAAGGATGGAGAGATTTTTCTTACAGTGTCAATTGAAGGGAATTATTGTTGAGGATGATCTCCTATGTTTGCTTCTGCATGGGATCTGAAGGACTTACAACACCATTTTCAAATCCATGTCCTGTACAATGAACTGAGAGAGTGTACACAACCATGGGTAAAATAGATAGCTAGTGGGAACCTGCTGTACAGCACAGAGTGTTCAGCTCAGTACTCGGTGATGACCTAGAAAGGTGAGATGCGGGAGTGGGTAGGAGGGAGGCTCAAGAGGGAAGGGATATATGTATACATATATTAAGAGCTGATTCATGTAACACAAAACTGTAAAGCAGTTATATTTCAATAAAAAAATAAATTTTTAAAAAATCTATGTCCCTAGAAGATATTTTTTCTGCTGAATGGTAATTGGTGTTTAGAAAACAGAGTCCTGTTATAGCCTGTCCATCTGAAATATTAAGTATACCTTTGGAGATCAGAATATACTTTATTAAAAATGCTGGAAATTTCCTCAGTAACAGATTAAACTGTTCCAGAGAAGTCAAATTTCTCTGTCTCTTATTAACATCTACATTTTGGGGAAAGAGATAGATTACATTGTATAATTCACAGGGTCAGCTTCTCAAAAAACCAAACCAGCAAGCAATCAAGTGAACAGACACACTTTCTTAAATTCCTTCTCTCTGTGGTAATAGGAGATTTTCCAAAACATTTTTCATACCAGAAACCTCTTTCACTTCACCTTCTTTAGAATTACTTCATGAAAACATTCCTTGTTTCCATCTTTTAGACCTATTTTAAAATGTTCTTTCCTTCCACGATGCCTCTTTCACCTATTGTCATTAATGCTGAGATGCCAAGTTTAACAAACAGTAACATTCTGTTTGTCGTGTTTTTAGGGGACATTATAGGACTTGCAATACAGAATCTGGAGAATCTTTTCCAAATGCCCTATGGAGGTGGAGAACAGAATATTGCCCTGCTAGCATCTGATACCTACATCCTAGACTATCTGAGATCTACTAAACAACTGACAGAGGAAGTTAAATCTAAAGCTTTATTCTTCTTATCTAATGGTGAGAAGATTGAAGTAATTTCTGCCTATAATAGGTTAAATAAATTATTACTAATATCAAGATGTCATAAAGCTGCTATTATGAGGTAGTCTCATGGGGAAAAAATATGTCTGAAGAACTGAGTCACTCTGAGTCCTAGCTCTATTTTGGGGGGGGGGGGGGTTGTTTGTTTGGAGGCTTTTTTGGAATTCAGTATCTGTATGGTCATTTGGCTTCACAATTCACACATGTACTGTTTCACATTATGACCTCAGTTTTTTTTTTAATGCCTAATATTTTGCCAAGCTACTTTGTTAGTGAGTTTTGTTATTGTTATTAATGGTAGCTATAAACAGTTCATTTATCAACTTCTGTATTTGTTTGCTCAATTGCATTCCATTGAGATGAAGTGATTAGTTTTGTATTTAGAAATATCTTGTAAATGTGATATCAAAGAAAAGTTCAGGAGTATAATTTATTTTATTCTTTTTTTTTCAGAAAAATAACACTGAAATAAAATAACCCCAAGAAAAAAAAATAAATGATTAGTAATATCAGACAAATATTGAGTTAGATGTAGTCACATGGAATAACTTACTTGTCATTAAAACCCTATAAGGCAGAAGCTATCTTTTCTCCCTATGGATGGAGAACCTGAGTTTCAGAAATTAAAATTGAAATGATCATCTAGTCATTTATGTCTAATACCAAAACATGGGGCTGTAACTACACCATTATTTTTTTTTTTTTACCTTTCTTAAAGAATAATTTCCTACCATGTTGTATTTTAGGTTATCAGAAGCAGTTGTCTTTCAAAAACTTGGATGGTTCCTATAGTGTGTTTTGGCAGAGGAATCAGGAAGGAAGCATACGGTAAGAGATGAAAATTTTATTTTAAATAATACAAGAATGATCTGAGGAGGACTTGTGAGGGGCTGAGGGGAATTGTGTTTGGTGGGGATTTGAAAGCAACACTTTTGTGTTTCAAAGTGAGTTCCTAGAGGTGAATCAGATAAAACCAAAATATTCGATTATTCCAACTTTAAAGCAACAATGTACTAAAAGTCTCATAATAGATTGCTTAGATGTCTGGTCATTTAATGACACCCCCACCAATACTTCCACAGTTTGTGGTAAATGGCACATCTTAGTCTGTCTCGCTGAGCCACATGTAGATTGAGGAAAGTAAAACTAAAAGGCTTCAAAGCACCTAATTACACACATTCCATTCTTTCTTCATGCATGAACAATCTGATGGATTCTATAGAAATTTGTGTGTAAACGTGCTGGAAATTACATGATCTTACTTTCACATATTTACTGACCCAAAGGAAAGAACTGCTGTCAATCAAGACTTGTTACAGTCTCTCTCAGCCAGATTAGATCCACCCATTACCCAAAGCAATCAGTGATGATGGACCTGATGGGAAGCTGACATCATTTCTTTCTTATCTAACTTCTGTCTAACTGACGATTGGCTTTTACAGGCTCAGTGCTCTTACTTTTAAGACATTTGCGGGAATGAAGAAATATGTCTTTATCGATGAACTGGTTCAAAGGGAGACCTTGATCTGGCTTGCAAGCAAACAGAAAATAGATGGCTGCTTTAAAAGTGATGGCAAGCTTTTCAGCAATGCCTGGGAGGTGAGTGATTCACACAAGTAAGCTTTCCTTTCTCCTTTGCATTACCTGCCTTATCCATCTCTTGAGAACATGAGTACACTTCTTATGAATATTACTCCTGCTGCTGCCTTGATAGGCTTGTGGTATGTAAATCAAAGCCATTGTTACTGCTGCCTGCATGTTATCCTCAGCCTACGCTGAATTCCTCTTGAATCTATTATTTGCCTTACTGTTTTCAGTCCTTTCTTAGAACCGGTCTCCTTGACTAGATAAACTGAGAATAGGTGAGAGGGGACTGAAAAAGAACCTAGAGAGGAAACAGTTTATAAATTTGAAGCCAAACATTATTCATTTCTATTTATGGATGGTAAGCCAGTTCAGGAAGAGGATCTCCTAATTTACATTGTTTCAATGAAGCACTGATCCAATACCTCCTTAAATCAAAGCACGAGGACCTCACTTGCCTCAGGTCAAAATGCAAATGGAATGAAGTCTGTCCTTGATAGATCTATTCTTTCCCTTTTCCAGTCCATATTTAGATATATCACTTGGTATCTCCATATGCTGCACCGTGGCCAAAAAAAAATTTTTTTAATGATATTTGTCCCACTGTCTCTTTCCTATCTAGTTTCCCTTCAGAAGGATAGCTGTTCTTTTGTGCTCTGCTGTCCTATATGACTTATGGTTCCTTTGTGTTTAGGTTGGAGATGAAGAGGATATTGTACTCACTGCCTATATCGTTGCTGCATTCCTTGAAGCTGGACTCAATTTCACTGTATGGGTCCCACTGTCTTTTAGTATCAGTCAGCTGAATGCACATGAATTTGACTATCGATTCAGAGTGATTTAAAATTCCTGGACTGGGTGAAACATCAAGAGAATAATTAAGTCACTACCACTCTTTAAATTAACTCTCCCCAAATTTTTTTATTCATGCATGCTGAGTTGCTTCAGTCATGTCCAACTCTTTGAGACCCTATAGACTGTAGCCTGCCAGGCTCTTCTGTCTATGGGATTTTCCAGGCAAAAATATTGGAGTGGGTTGCTATTTCCTCCTCCAGGGGATTTTCCAGACCCAGGGATCAAACTCACATCTCTTAGGTCTCCTGCATTGGCAGACAGGTTCTTTACCTCTAGCATGACCTTTTTGATTCATAGAAATTTTGATGAACACTATTGAGTTTTTCCCTGGAGAAGATATATGTATGCACACTTATACAAGTGTTTCATACCATTTTGGTATCCATATATCTCCTGAAGTTCAGCTATTAATTTCAGATTAAGAACTCTTATTCCGAGTATAACTACAACCTGATATTCTGTTTGTCTAACCAACTCAGTATGCAAACATTTTCAGCTTAAGTGTGGCTCATCTTGGCTGCCTCTCAATCCAAAATTCAGATTATCCAATTGCAAAATCTATTCTTGAAATAAGATCCTAGGAATTATCAGGGTCATTGGTATACCTCAAAAACCATCTTTAGAAATACGAGCTCCTATTTTGGGCATTAGTGTAAAATAGCTTAGGTCTAAAAATAAATATGTATACTTTGCCACATAGAAAACATTTACATCATTAAAATACAACCAGTCAGACAGAGATTGCCATTTTCATACTACTTAAATTTTTTCAAATACTGATAATCCATTAAAAATGAATTTTAATGATATTTATAAAATATAATTCACATGTACAGAAATGAACAGGTTTGCATGTAAAATATACTTCAAGGGTGTATTATATACATTATAAAGAATGATTAGTTTAAACAGTCAAGCTTACAAGTAAGTATTCAAGCATCATCTTAAAATGAATTGTTCTTCTTGACTAGTTTCCCACTCTACGAAATGGGCTCTTTTGCTTAGAAGAGGCCTTGGAAAATGGTGTCAGAAATGGCTACAACCTTGCAATTCTGGCTTATGCTTTTGCATTAGCTGGAAAAGAGGAGAAAGTGGAATCCTTACTCCGGACCCTGGATCAATCTGCTACAAAATTAAGTAAGTATTATTATTCATTTTTGCTAATGGAGGGGCTTTCAGGCAAACAATCTACCTGAAATGCAGGAGACCAGGGTTTGACCCCTGGGTGGGGAAGATCCCCTGGAGGAGGAAATGGCAACCCAGTCCAGTTTTCTTGCCTGGAGAATCCCATGGACAGAGGAACCTCATGGGCTATAGTCTATGGCATCGCAAACAGTCAGACACGACTGAGCAACTTTCACTTCACTTCACTTCACTTCACTTCTTTCTTAATAGAGATGACCCTAAGAATAAACTGATGAAACTGAGCAATCACATAGGAACCCTCTCTTTTCTAGAATGTTTCTATTTATCTTATGAAATTTCTGAGTGACCTTTTTAAAAAACAAAACATTATATATTTTCTAGCTTCCTCTTTTTCTTTTCTGCTCATTTCTTCTCAAGTGAGTGAAGTAGAGAAAATCAAGTGGAGTGACTGCAGATAATAAAAACTGCTTGTGAAACTTTGGCCTTGAACTTAAGGTCAAAAACATCGACCTTAGGAAGTTGCTCTCTGAAGTTGCCTTAGTTCTCTAAGGCTGCCATAATATTGGGTTGGCCAAAAAGTTCATTTGAGTTTTTCCATAAAAACCTGAACGAACTTTTTGACCAGCCCAATGAAATACTCTGTACTGGGTGGTTTAAATGAAAGAAACTTATTTTCTCATGGTTCTAGAGCTAGAATTCCAAGATCAAAGTATCAGCGGGTATGATGTCTTCTGAGGCCATTCTGCTTAGTTTGTAGATGGCCATCTTCTCTAACCGTCTGCACATGTCTTTTCCCATGTACATGCCTTCCTGGTGCCCCCTCCATGAGTCCAAATTATCTCTTCTGATAAGGATACATTTGTTGTTGTTGTTGTTTAGTTGCTAAGTACTAAGACCCATCTAAATGGCTTCATTTTAACTTACTCACCCCTTTAAAAGCCCTATATCCAAATACAGTTCCATTCTGAGGTTCTAGGTAGTAGGGCCTTGAACATATGAATTTTGAGGGGCACAATGAACCCATAACAGAGGTCAAGGATGGCATTTGCATCTTTCTTTACATAGGGACTGTGTGAAAATTCTTCTTTTCTTCTCAGATAATGTGATATATTGGGGAAAAGTGAAGAAACTTGAGACAAAGGCATCTCCACTCTTTATTCCTCGGGCACCTTCTGCTGAGATGGAGAAGACTTGCTATGTGCTGTTGGCTATCATTTCCCAGAAAAACCCTGACCTGACCTACGCTAGTAAGATTGTTCAGTGGCTTGCCCAACAGATGAATTCTCACGGAGGCTTCTCCTCCCCTCAGGTGATTGGTGTGGATCTACTGACATAACCACAATATGTTCAATGTAAAAGTTGCCACTCTATAGTAATATAGATAATATATTATATAGATATATATAATAAAAATACCAAAGGTAGGAAATACCTTCTGAGACAAGGAATATTTGCTACTATAAATCATCTTTATTGGGGTTTAGTTGCTTAACAATGGATTGGTTTCTGCTGTGTGATGAAGCAAATCAGCTATATGTATACATATAGCCCCTCCCTCTTGGACCTCCCGCCTACCCCCACCCCAGTCCACCCCTTTAAGTCATCACAGAGCACGGAGCCGATCTCCCTGTGCTCAGTTCAGTTCAGTTCAGTTCAGTCGCTTAGTTGTGTCCAACTCCTTGCAACCCCATGAATCACAGATGGCTGGATGGCATCACTGACTCAGTGAACATGAGTTTGAGTAAACTCCCTGTGCTCAGTTCAGTTCAGTTCAGTTCAGTCGCTCAGTCGTGTCCGACTCTTTGCGACCCCATGAATCGCAGCATGCCAGGCCTCCCTGTCCATCACCAACACCCGGAGTTCACCCAGACTCACATCCATGGAGTCAGTGATGCCATCCAGCCATCTCACCCTCGCTATCTATTTTACACATGGTAGTGTATATATGCCAATCCAAATCTCCCTATTCGTTCCACCCCTTCTTCCTCCACCCCATGTCCACACATCCATTCTCCACATCTGTGTGTCTATTCCTGCCCTGCACATAGGTTGATCTGTACCATTTTTCTAGATACCACATGTATGCATTAATATACAATATTTGGGGTTTTTTTTCTGACTTACTTCACTGTGTATGATAGTCTCTAGGTCCATCGACATCTCTAAATGTGACCCAATATTTAGTCAACAAGCATTTATTGGGCAGTTCTTATATACTAGGAACTCTACTAGGAATTTTCTATGTATAAATGAATAAAATAAAATCCCCTCTCAGGGAATGTATGCCTGATTTATATCTCCATTTACACAGTAAAAATAGAATGAAAGTCTAGAAAGGATGGTTGTTATAAACACAAGAGCCCTGACAATAAGAATACTTTGGTCAAACCGTTACTTCATGTCAGCCAAGAAGTAATATTTCTCCCTACTTCTGTGGTCTATACGTTGGAAAAAGCAAATGAATGAATAGCCAAAGAAATGGGTATCAAAAACAATGACTTATATCCTTCCTTAATTGGCAAAAAAATTTAATGCAAAGAAATACAAGTTTTATTCCCACAAGGAAAATCATTTCCTTCCTTCCTTCCTTCCTTTCTTTTTTTCAGTCTTAGTTTCTAAGTAAAACCATATGTTAGTGAATCTCCCAACATCCTTTCTGGATTCTGACTTCCCATCTTTGAAGACAGTTGACCATAAACATTATCTATGGCAACCAAATTACATAACACCTTAATTTTTAGAAAAGATTGAGCAATATTTCACATGGATATTATAAAATTATTTAGAAGACTTTTAGATCTAATTAAGATTTGTTGAAGAAAGAGACAACAATTAGCACAAGAAAATGTTCTCCCTGTTGTTTAGAATACTGCTTCTTGGTATTCTGTTGACATGTCAGAAATATTTCTATGGGTTGATTTAAAGTTCATGGCCACATGATGACTGATATTGCATCATAACAGAGTTTGGAATGCTGCTTGTACTGTTCTGTGCAGGATACGCCCATCTGCCTTCTTGCCATAACCCGCTACATGAATTTAATCTTCTCTGATGATCAAGTCACTGTCAGCTTAAGCAGTGAAGAATTCAACGAGATTTTCCAGGTTAATGGTGATAATCACTTATTGGTTCAACGTTCAGATCTATCAAAAGCAAGTGGACAATATACAGTAGATGTGGAAGGACAAGGTTGTGCATTTATCCAGGTAATGGAATTCTGTGAGGAATATGAGTGTTTTCCAGGAAAAAACACAGACCATCTTTTCAGTTATGTACAAAGTGCTATTTTACTCTTGCATGTTTTTGTGATTACATTTTCCTTCATTGATATTTTCCACTCAAAAACTAAAGTTATTTTGTAAAAGGTTACCTACTCTTAAAGATAACTGGATAACTGAGAAGTTTCTTGAGGAATATCAAAGATTCTTGTGTCTTCTGACAATCAAATGATTGTCAGATTATTCCCTGATAATGAAGTTATAAAATAAAGTGCATTAATAATGGAAATGAGGGCTTCCCTGGTGGCTCAGTGGTAAAGAATCCACCTGCTAATGCAGGATAGGCAGTGGTTCAATCCCTGGCTCAGGAAGATCCCCTGGAGAAGGAAATGGCAATTAACTCCAGTATTCTTGCCTAGGAAATCCCATGGACAGAGGAGCTCAGTGAGCTATAGTCCATGGGGTTGCAAAGAGTCAGACACAACTTAGTGACTAAACAGCAACAGCAATAATGGAAATAAGAAAAAACAATAAGTGCTTCAAGTGATAGATGGATGGGTTTTTTTTTTTTTTTTTTTTTACACTTTGCTATCCTTTCTAGGCTACCGTGAGGTATAATGTGCTACTACCTAAGAAGGAATCTGGATTTTCCCTTTCCTTACAAATAGTAAAGAAAAACTCTTCTGATGTATTCCAGAGTAATTTTGACCTGACAGCAACCCTCAGGTAAGTGTCCCATTTTGATATCAACTTTCAGGTTAGAGAGAAAGTGGTACATCAGAAAAGAATTATTTTAAACACTAACAAAATATCAAAAGCACTAATTTGAAAAGACACATGACTCCAATGTTCATAGTAACATTATTTACAATCACCAAGACATGGAAGCAACCTAAGTATACATCAGCTCATGAGTGGATAAAGAAGCCCATAAATGGACTTGGAGGGCCTTATACTAAATGAAGGGCTTCCTTGCTGGCTCAGACAGTAAAGAATCCACCTGCAATGTGGGAGACCTGGGTTCAGTCCCTGGGTTGGGAAGATCCCCTGGAGGAAGGCATGGCAACCCACTCCAGTATCCTTGCCTAGAGAATCCGCATGTACAAAGGAGCCTGGTGGGCATGTCTGGGAGACGAAGCACAAAGCACATGCTAAGTGAAATAAGTCAGACAGAGAAGGACAAATACTGTATGATATCACTTACATATGAAATCTAAAAAATGCAACAAACTAGTGAATTTAACAAAAAAGAGGTGGACTTACAGAAATAAAGAACAAACTAGTGATTACCAGTGGGGAGAAGGAGGAGGGGGAATCGGAGGATGGGGGAGTGGGAGGTACAAACCATGGAGAGTGTAAGATAGACCCAAGGATGTTCAGCCCTGGGGGTTATAGCCAATATTTTGTAATAACTATAAATGGAAAGTAATCTTTAAATTGTATAAAAGATATTTATATATTATTAATGTCAATAATCACATGTTGATGGTACTCTCTGTGCCCACGTCACAATTTAGTACATTTTCAACTAAATCAAAGGTAGAGTTATGCAAATATAATCTGTACTGTATGCAATTTGAAAGCTTCTGCCACATTAATCCTTCAGCAGTGCTTCTACCTTTTTGTGTGTCAGTTTTGCACAACAGAGATAAAATTTTCTTTCTAAAGACAAGCAAGAGTGGGCCAAAAAGAGGAAACCCGCTAACATTTATTTAATCGTTAATATAACTGTACACAAAGCAAAATTTTAGATATTTTCCAGTGTAAAAAAGCAAAGTAATTCTCTTGAATTAAAATATAATTTATAGGTACCGAAGAGTTTTATTCTTGGTTAAGGTGTGGAGAAACATTGAATAAAATTAGTTTCCGGGATTTTTCTCAGGATTTCAAAATGAAAATCTGTTGAACACTAATGCTAATAATATAATACACAGCTCTCAACTTGCTGTCCCAACAATTTTATCCAAAGTTGTGGGTATAACTTAGAAGATCTCTTGGGGGCATGTCTGTTGTATGATTTTGCCAACATCCTGCTTTTGAGATATGAGCCTCTTCTAAGTGTTGCACAGAATCTAAGGCTGACATAAGTATGTGTGCTGTGCTCAGTCGCTTCAGTCATGTCCAACTCTTTGCACCCTTGTGGACTGCAGTCCACGAGGCTCCTCCATCCTCGGGATTCTTCAGGCAAGAATACTGGAGTGGGTTGCCATGCCCTTCTCTAGGTGATCTTCCTGACCCAAGGATGGAATCTGTGTCCCTTGTTTCTCCAGCATTACAGGCATATTTTACCCACTGAGCCTCCATATGTGTAATATAAATTTAAAAGTTTTGTCTATAAGTTCTGACTTTAAAGCCTCAAGTAAGCTTAAAAGCAGGATTTGGGGAGATTAGGTCCATTCATTCTTTACTCCAATTTATGTTGCCTTGAATCATCTCAGCCACGATCACTCTAATTGTGCTTGTTTCCAGATATGTGAGAATGACTATCTTCAGATGTTTTTTCTCCAGCTTTTGCCTCTCCTCCAGGCTTAGAGCCAATTGGCATCAATATACTCATATCCTTGCCATAAGGTTAAGTCACTCTTCTAAAATGATGTCTAAGTTAGTGTTTTGTTTTTAAATTTCAGATATACGGGAAATCACAATAACTCCAACATGGTCCTTGTTGATGTAAAAATGCTATCAGGATTTACTCCAGTCATGTCATCCATTGAAGAGGTAAGTAAGAGAAGCCCAGTCTTTCAGCCTCCAAAAAGCAGTAATGTGTTGATGAAACAGTTGGTTAGCAAAACCAAGCTGTGTAATTCTTCACTTAAACAAACATTCACAGTTCACACTCATATTTTTGCTAAACAGTGGTGGAATGGATTCTTGATTTATAGCAATTAGAAGTCATTATTTCCAATAGTTCATAACCTATTTTTTAAATTTAGTTCTGACTTGTGTTTATGAAAACATCATGCACAAGGGAATTTTCCATAAAACAACTTCCTGATACTGATTAGAGAAAAAGCATGAAACACTGAATTCTGGAATGATGCTCTTTCATATTTATCCCTCCCTGCCAATTTCCTTAAAGCTTGAAAACAGTGGCCAAGTAATGAAGAGTGAATTCAAGAATGACCATGTTCTTTTCTACCTGGAAAATGTAAGTTGACAATAATTTTTTTCTCCACGGCTTTCTTTTTCTTTTGAGGGTAACTGGATGCTTCGATTTCTCATAAATATACATGATAGGGCTTGTCAAAACTATGTGAGATGTTAAAGGTGATCAGTGTTCTTCCACACTAATTGTCTTTTCCCTCTTAAATACTATGCTATTTTGTATATACCTTGGCTAACTGGATGCTTCTCAAGTTTAGAAGCATCATTTCCCTGTTCTTTTATTCCCCGCAGCATCTAACATAGTCTGGTCAAAGATGTACAGTTCTTTTATAATTTGACTTGAACTCCAGCAGAGACTGGCACGAGTTTCAGACTCATCCTTTCTATGTATACATCATTAACATCCACACAAATGCCTACATTTTTCTAATATTTTCAACTTTCTTGTACCTCAATATAATCGGTGAAACAACATTTTACACAATTTAATATTACTTAACTCATTATTTTGCCATTATGTAAGATCATTACACCCTGGATTTATCATAAACTTCTGGAAATAATTTGCTCTGCGGTTTTATTTTTTGCAGGCCTGCTCTGGTGTATTTATAATCTCTATCTTTATAGATTTCAGGTACAGCAAAGAGTTTCACCCTCTCTGTTGAGCAAATCAACCATGTGGCAAACATTCAGCCATCCCCAGTCATGGTCTACAATTATTATGAAAAAGGTAGGTGGGCAACAACCATGCTTTAAAACTACTGGAAGTTATATCTGTATCTAGGATTCCCTGAACTACTTAACTTTTGAAAATCATCCTTGGTCTTCAATATCTGGGTTTACTTTACATATTTTTTTTTACTCCATTTTATATATATATATATATAAACTTCTGACTTGGCCTTTTTCTATTTGCCAGAATTTTTCAACACCTAGAATCCTTTTGATATAATGAGAAGGCACTGCCTTTAATTTGAAAAACAAACCAGCTAAGCTTCCAGGTCTTGTTGCTGTTGTTTTGTTGTTAATGGCTGAGACTAACCATTCCATGCTATGCTATGGACTTTTTTTTTTTTTAATTTTTTAAATTTTAAAATCTTTAATTCTTACATGTGTTCCCAAACATGAACCCCCCTCCCACCTCCCTCTCCATAACATTTCTCTGGGTTTGAGAGGAAGAGTGAGAAATATTCTGAAGCGTTACAGGCAAATCTTGATAGATTAGGTTTCAAAGCAGTTACTAAGATGCTGTTCAGAAGATTTTTTAAAAAGTTCCCTGGAAGGTTAGTGCTATTAATTTCTTGTTGAATGTCATGAGAAGTTTGTCAGCAAGCCTTCGGGGATTTTTGGTGGAGTTTTTTGTCTTTCTTTCGTTTTTTTGGCTGTGTTGGGTCTTCTTGGCAGGACGTAGACTCAGTAACCCTACAGCATGTGGGATCCTGGTTCCCTCACCAGGGATCAATCTTGCATCCTCTGCATTTGAAGGTAGATTCTTAACCACTGGATCACAGGGAAACCCCTGTAAAGCAGTCTTTGAATTCTGACTCTGTCATTTACTAATTGAATGTACTTTGTCAAGTGCCTTAAACTCTGATATGATGTTCCTGGATTTAGAAAACAGAAGGAATTGACTTTCTTGCAGAATTACTAAAAGGGTTAGTAATTACCTAGTGTAATTATATTGTCTGATATCACCTGGTTATAGAAAGTTGGAGATGTAATAAGGATGAACTTTCTTTTTATTTTCCAGATGAATATGCCCTTGCTTCTTACAATATCAACAGTGTTTCTGTGTCTCAGTGAGACAAAACAAAATACACAAAAAAGGTAAGGAAATCATAATCATCTTGAGTTATTAAAAACACATCTGATGAGAAAATGAAAATCTAAGAAGATAAAACAATAGATGAAGCAAAGAGAAGTCTCTGGTGCTTCACACGGTCTGTACAATTATGTACATTAGGTAAATAATAGGACAGCATTAAGATTTTTATTAATGTCTTTAAAATAACTTTAAAGAATTTGAAACTATGTGCTTTGCATAAATATTTCATTTTGTAAAACTCTCATGTTTGTTTTATGAATTGATATGTTATTAATATGTATGTACATATTTTATACACATCATGTGTACTCTAATGTGTATTTGTGAATGTCTATAAATATGTATTTGTTTATCCACCTCTATGTATGTATTTATATGTACATACACACATTTATTTATTGTTTGAACTGTTTTTAAATCCCAGGTAGAAAACAATTTACTTTGAATGAACTCATTCTCCTGTCTCAAACCTGGAAGAAATCTATGAACCACCTCACATTCTAAATGGGGTTCACTCTGCTATGAGTTCTTACCAGAGTTTGTTTCATTAAATGCTGTGATTTTTGCATCCAAGTCTCTGATTTTCTTTTTTTCATTACATGATTCATAATTTTCATCCTAGAAAGCTCAAGGTTTTGTTTGATACCAATGCTAACAATTTTGCTTTACTGTTGTCAATTCTGAATTCAAGTTTTTAGACAGAATTCAGAGTACTGAATACGAAATCTTCCAGCATCCAGAGAAAGCAAGAGCCCAGATTCCCAGAGAGGCAGGGGAGGAGATCACCTTTAAGAGGACTTCACGTGAGCTTGATGATGTAAAAAGAAACACAGGAGACATAAAACACTCTTTGCAATAAAATAACAAAGCATGTGTGGAGGGGAAAGTATACTTAGTCACAAATTAGCTGATGGATTTATTGAATTCACTCACATGATCGAGAGGGTAATCCAAGGATAGTTTATTTCTCTAAAAATTATTTTATTGGTCTGAGCTTATCACTTACTCCTGAAAAGCAATAATTGTTTTCTACCCTTCACCTAACACTATAGTTGAAGCAATGAGTTAATACTGAGAAGATGGTAGCAGGACAAAATTGGAGGAAAAAGGGGTGGAAATGAATTTATTGCTCTACCAATTTCAATGCAGGCCCTGACTCTACTAAGACTCTGTTACAGACAGGAAGAAGCTATAGATAAATTCTCCAGTTGTGTTCAAAACATTGGAAACAAAGTGTCCCAGGGTCTATCAGTATTCAACAAATTAATAATAGAGTGACAGTAGAAGATGGTTAGGCTTATTTATTTTATACTCTCTCTGCTCAATGTACCCCCAAAATAGTACCTAAGCTAGAACCGGGCCCTTAATAAATGTATATTTATTGAATCATCCTAGATAAACTACTTATGTCAGCCCATGTGAAGGACTACAAAAGCTTATTTCACTGTGTTAAGAATTCCTTTATACCTAGTTTACCAAAACATTGTATGTCACATATGTAGATAATCAGTACTCATATTTTTTTTTGTACTCATTTAAACATACACACCCCAGAATCTATACATATTATATTCAAGGAATCCATTCAAGTACTTGGACCAGGGTTGCAATGGTGAAGATAGAAGTTATCAAGTTCCAGGTATATTTTGAGGGTAAAATCAGTAGAATTTCCTTATGGATTGGATAAAAGGACTGAGGAAATGGGGACATCCTAGGTGGCGCTAGTGGCAAAAGAACCCGCCTGCTAACGCAGAAGACTTTACAGACATGGGTTTGATCCTCAAGTTGGGAAGATCCCCTGGAGGAGGGCATGGCAACCTACTCCAGTATTGTTGCTTGGAGAATCCCAAGGATAGAGGAACCTGGTAAGCTATAGTCCATAGGGTCGCAAAGAGTTGGACACAGAGATTATTCCCATGCTTACCAGTTGAGCTACTGAGAAATAGATTCCCTGGGCTGCTGCAAGCTTGAATGGCAAAATAGGAATTTGTCTTTGGATGTAGGGAGTTTGTGATTTTATACACTCAAATGGAGATAATAGGTTGGAAGTTGAACAACAAAAACATTGTTAGAAATTTGAGAGAGAGGTCAAGGTTAAAAAATAAATAAATAAATGTGGGTGATGTTAGCACACAGATCATGGATGGGAGGAGTTCACTCAGGCAGTGAGTCTGTATGGAGAGGAAAATCAAGGAGGCATTCAAATATTAAAACACAAAGCAGGAGCAGCTTGAGGAAGAACGAATAAAGAAGACTATGAAGGAGAAACCAGAGGAGTAAAATGAAATCTCTGGCCTCAGTGTACTTTCAGATGGAGCATAAGTGTTTAAAGAAAGTGAAGTCGCTCAGTCGTGTCCAACTCTTTGCGACCCCATGGACTGTAGCCTATCAGGCTCTTCCATCCATGGGATTTTCTAGGCAAGAGTGCTGGAGTGGATTGCCATTTCCTTCTTCCCGATCCAGAAATCAAACCTGGGTCTCCTGCATTGTAGGCAGACGCTTTACCATCTGAGCCACAAGGGAAGCCAATAAGTGTTTAAGCCAATCACATTATCACAGTCTCCTCTGACGGTGACTGGTTTTCACAGGTCAGGTTCCCTGGAACGCAAACCCTGGATGGAGATATGTGTGTAGGGTGTTTATTGGGGACAACTTTGAAGATCAACACCAGTACAGGATAAAGGATCAGAATTGTACAGACAGAAGAGTTGAGCTGCAATGGGTCACAGTAAAAGTTTGGGCCCATAGTGAGCTTTGATGCTGGGGTGATCTTTTAGAGCTTCTCCTACTTTAAGGCAAGGGACTTCCAAGTGGTGTAGTGGTAAAGAATTCACCTGCCGATAAATGAGACGCAGGAGATCCAGGTTCACTCCCTAGGTCAGTAATATCCCCTGGAAAGGAAATGGCAACCCACTTCAGTATTCTCGCCTGGAAAATTCCATGGACAGAGGAGCCTGGTGGGCTACAGTCCATGGGGCTGCAAAGAGTCAGACACGACTGAGCAACTGAGCATGCACGTGCACATTAAGGCAAGGGAGTCAAGTCTTTATGTCATCATGGATAAATAAGAGACAAAAGAAAAACAGTTATTTACTACTTCTTTATGATTGCAATTCCTTGAAAAGGAAATGGCAACCCACTCCAGTATTCTTGCCCGGAGAATCCCATGGACGGAGGAGCCTGGTGGGCTACAGTCCACGGGGTCGCAAAGAGTCGGACATGACTGAGCAACTTCACTTTCACTTCACTTTATGATTGCAATTAACTTTCCATGTAAGTCTCATGTGTTCAGTCCATGGGGTTGACTCTTCGTGACCCCATGGACTGTATTTATACCACCACAGCAACCATTACTGAATACAGAGATGCCTCTAAGGAAGAGGAGGCAGAAGAGGGGAGTTGTGTAAAAAGTCTTTCTGATATTCAGGGAAATTCTCAGTGTGAATTCATCCAAGAACTAACAGCCACCCAGATTCCCAGCAGTTACGAGTACTTCAGCCATGAAGTAGAATTTCTAAGGAACACACCTCCAATTACTATACGTTGACCTAACAACGAGAAATTGAAGTTGAATCTGACTAAGGACCTATACAGGGATGTCTCCTGATACAGGAACCAGAGTGATTTTGCTCTCTGGTAGAGAAGAGAGAAAGAAGCAGACAGAGAGAGAAAGAGAAAGGAAAAGAAAGAGAGAGATTCTGGAGCAGAAAATTTTGTTTTTTACTGACTCCTTTCTTCCCCAGATTGTGATATTGTTGGGAAGAAACCATTTTTGGTACTTTAGTAGCCAAACTGTGGCCAAAAAGGCAAATAATACTGATATACCTAAGAAGTAAAGCAGAAACAATGGAAGAAACTTCTTGATGGCATCGATGAGCTGCTGAATTAATGCTGCTTCCACGTTCCTCAGAATTTGTGCCAAATGAGATAATAAATGTTTGGTATTTTTAAATCTCTGCTAGTAAGACATTCTTTCACTTGCCACTGATAAAGTTCCATATCATTCATTTTTTTCCCTAGTTCTTTGCCTCTGTTTTCCTGTCTTATCTTCATAGAGAACCTGTGATGCCTCCTTTTTAAAGTTCTTTCCGATTACTAATCCCAGGAAAATCATTTAGAGGGGTCCGTATAGGTGCCTGGCTGACATGAAACACCCAATGCTCACAGTAATAGTCTCCATGAGTAGGACTTTGAAGGGGTGTGTGTGTGTGTGTGTGTGTGTGTGTGAGTGTGTGTGTGTGTGTAAAATTTAGTCTTAAAAGGGACCTATCCAATGTTTTCTACATGTCAGGCACTGTGCTGATCACTTTAAGTATACTAATTGACTCATTGGGAAAGATTCTGATAGTAGGAAAGATGGAGGGCAAGAGGAGAAAGGGTTGACAGAGGATGAAATGGTTGGATGGCATCACTTGACTCAATGAACATGAGTTTGAGCAAACTCAGGGAGTTGGTGATGGACAGGGAAGCCTGGCGAGCTGTAGTTCATGGGATCGCAAAGAGGTGGACACAACTTAGCAAGAGAACAACAACAATGTAATTCCCACAGTTCAGTTCAGTTCAGTCACTCAGTCATGTCTGACGTTGCAACCCCATGGACTGCAGCATGCCAGGCCTCCCTGTCCAACACCAACTCCCTGAGTTTGCTCAAACTAATTTCCATTCAGTCAGTGATGAGCAAGTTCTTCGCATCAGGTGGCCAAAGTATTGGAATTTCAGCTTCAGTGTCAGTCCTTCCAACGAATATTTAGGAGTTATTTCCTTTAGGAGGGACTGGTTGGATCTCCTTGCAGTCCAAGAGACTCTCAAGAATCTTCTCCAACACCACAGTTCAAAAGCATCAATTCTTTGGCGATCAGCTTTCTTTTTAATCCAAATCTCACATCCATACATGACTAATGGAAAAACCATAGCCTTGACTAGAAGGACCTTTGTTGACAAAGTAATGTCTCTGCTTCTTAATATACTGTCTAGATTGGTCATAACTTTTCTTCCAAGGAGTGAGCATCTTTTTATTTCATGGCTGCATTCATCATCTGCACTGATTTGGGAGCCCCCAAAAATAAAGTCTGCCACTGTTTCCACTGTGTCCCAATCTATTTCCCATGAAGTGATGAACCCGATGCCATTATCTTGGTTTTCTGAATGTTGAGGTTTAAGCCAGCTTTTTCACTCTCCTCTTTCACTTTCATCGGAGGCTCTTTAGTTCTTCTTAACTTTCTGCCATAACGGTGATGTCCTCTGCATATCTCAGGTTGTTTATAGTTCTCCAAGGAATACTGATTCCAATTAGTGTTTCATCCAGCCCAGCATTTCTCATCATGTATTCTGCATATAAGTTAAATAAGCAGGGTGACAATATACAGCCTTGACATACTACCTTTCCTATTTGGAACCAGTTTCTTGTTCCATGTCCAGTTCTAACTGTTTCTTCCTAACCTGCATACATATTTCTCAAGAGGCAGGTAAGGTGGTCTGGTATTCCCATCTCCTTCAGAATTTTCCACACTTTATTATGATGCACAGAGTCAAAGGCTTTGGCATAGTCAATAAAGTAGAAATAGATGTTTTTCTGGAACTCTCTTGCTTTTTTGATGATCCAGTGGATGTTAGCAATTTATCTCTTGTTTCTCTGCCTTTTCTAAAACTAGCTTGAACATCTGGAAGTTCACAGTTCACATATTGATGAAGGCTGGCTTGAAAATTTTTGAGCATTACTTTGTTAGCATGTGAGATGAATGAAATTGCATGGTAGTTTGAGCATCCTTTGGCATTGCCTTTCTTAGAGATTGGAATGAAAACTGACCTTTTAAAGTCCTATGACCACTGCTGAGTTTTTCAAATTTGCTGGCATATTGAATGTGGCACTTTAACAGCATCATTCTTTTAGTATTTGAAATAGCTCAACTGAAATGCCATCACCTCCACAGGCTTTGTTCATAGTGATGCTTCCTAAGGCCCACTTGACTTCACATTGCAGGAAGTCTGGATAGGTGACTGATCACACAATGGTGATTATCCAGGTCATGAAGATCTTTCTTGTACAGTTCTTCTGAGTATTCTTGCAACCTCTTCTTAATATCTTCTGCTTCTGTTAGGCCCATATCATTACTGTCCTTTAGTGAGCCCATCTTTGCATGAAATATTCCCTTGGTATCTCTAATTTTCTTGAAGAGATCTCTCAGTTCAATTCAGTTCAGTTCAGTCGCTCAGTCGGGTCCAACTATTTGTGACCCCATGAATCACAGCATGCCAGGCCTCCCTGTCCATCACCAACTCCCGGAGTTCACTCAAACACATGTCCATGGAGTCGAAGATGACACCCAGCCATCTCATCCTCCATCGTTCCCTTCTTCTGCTCCCAATCCCTCCCAGCATCAGGGTCTTTTCCAATGAGTCAACTCTTCACATGAGGTGGCCAAAGTATTGGAGTTTCAGTTTCAGCATCAGTCCTTCCAATGAACACCCAGGAATGATTACCGTTAGAATGGACAAGTTGGATCTACTTGCAGTCCAAGGGACTCTCAAGAGTCTTCTCCAACACCACAGTTCAAAAGCATCAGTTCTTTGGTGCTCAGCTTTCTTCAAGAAAGCAAGAAGAGATAAGAAAGCCTTCTTCAGTCATCAATGCAAAGAAATAGAGGCAAACAACAGAATGGGAAAGACTAGAGATCTCTTCAAGAAAACTGGAGATGCCAAGGGAACATTTCATGCAAAGATGACCTCGATAAAGGACAGAAATGGTGTGGACCTAACAGAAGCAGAAGATATTCAGAAGAGGTGGCAAGAATACACAGAAGAACTGTACAGAAAAGATCTTCATGACCTGGATAATCACCATGGTGTGATCACTCATCTAGAGCCAGACATTCTGGAATGTGAAGTCAAGTAGGCCTTAGAAAACATCACTACGAACAATGCTAGTGGAGGTGATGGAATTCCACTTGAGCTATTTCAAATCATGAAAGATGATGCTGTGAAAATGCTGTACTCAATATGCCAGCACATTTGGAAAACTCACCAGTGGCCACAGGACTGGAAAAGGTCAGTTTTCATTCCAATCCCAAAGAAAGGCAATGCCAAAGAATGCTCAAACTACCGCACAATTGCACTCATTTCACATGCTAGTAAAATAATGCTCAAAATTCTCCAAGCCAGGCTTCAGAAATACATGAACCGTGAACTCCCTGATGTTCAAGCTGGTTTTAAAAAGGCAGAGGAACCAGAGATCAAATTGCCAACATCCACTGGATCATGAAACAAGCAAGAGAGTTCCAGAAAAATATCTATTTCTGCTTTATTGACTATGCCAAAGCCTTTGATGTGTGGATCACAATAAATTCTGGAAAATTCTGAAAGAGATGGGAATACCAACCACCTAATCTGCCTCTTGAGAAATCTGTATGCAGGTCAGGAAGCAACAGTTAGAACTGGACATGGAAGAACAGACTGGTTCCAAATAGGAAAAGGAGTACGTCAAGGCTGTATATTGTCACCCTGCTTATTTAACTTCTATGCAGAGTACATCATGAAAAGTCCTGGCTGGAAGAAACACAAGCTGGAATCAAGATTGCCGGGAGAAATATCAATAACCTCAGATATGCAGATGACACCACCCTTATGGCAGAAAGTGAAGAGGAGCTAAAAAGCCCCTTGATGAAAGTGAAAGAGGAGAGTGAAAAAGTTGACTTAAAGCTCAACATTCAGAAAACGAAGATCATGGCATCCGGTCCCATCACTTCATGCCAATAGATGGGGAAACAGTGGAAACAGTGTCAGACTTTATTTTTGGGGGGCTCCAAAATCACTGCAGATGGTGATTGCAGCCATGAAATTAAAAGACGCTTACTCCTTGGAAGAAAAGTTATGACCAACCTAGATAGCATATTCAAAAGCAGAGACATTACTTTGCCAACTAAGGTCCATCTAGTCAAGGCTATGGTTTTTCCTGTGGTCATATATGGATGTGAGAGTTAGAGTGTGAAGAAGGCTGAGCGCCGAAGAATTTATGCTTTTGAACTGTGGTGTTGGAGAAGACTCTTGAGAGTCCCTTGGACTGCAAGGAGATCCAACCAGTCCATTCTGAAGGAGACCAGTCCTGGATGTTCATTGGAAGGACTGATGTTAAAGCTGAAACTCCAGTACTTTGGCCACCTCATGTGAAGAGTTGACTCACTGGAAAAGACTCTGATGCTGGGAAGGATTGGGGGCAGTAGGAGAAAGGGACGACCAAGGATGAGATGGCTGGATGGCATTACGGACTCGATGGACAGGAGTCTGAGTGAACTCCAGGAGATAGTGATGAACAGGGAGGCCTGGCATGCTGTGATACATGGAGTCGCAAAGACTCGGACACGACTGAGCGACTGAACTGACTGACTGACAGCTTTCTTCACAGTCCAACACTCATATCCATACATGACCACTGGAAAAACCATAGCCTTGACTAGATGGACCATTGTTGGCAAAGTAATATCTCTGCTTTTGAATATGCTATCTAGGTTGGTCATAACTTTCTTTCCAAGGAGTAAGCGTCTTTTAATTCATGGCTGCAGTCACCATCTGCAGTGATTTTGGAGCCCAAAAAAATAAAGTCTGACACTGTTTCCACTGTTTCCCCATCTATGTCCCATGAAGTGATGGGACCGGATGCCATGATCTTAGTGTTCTGAATGTTGAGGTTTAAGCAGACATTTTCACTCTCCTCTTTCTCTTTTATCAAGAGGATTTTTAGTTCCTCTTCTCTTTCTGCCATAAGGGTGGTGTCATCTGCATATCTGAGGTTATTGATATTTCTCCCAGCAATCTTGATTCCAGCTTGTGCTTCTTCCAGCCCAGCGTTTCTCATGACGTACTCTGCATATAAGTTAAATAGCAGGGTGACAATATACAGCCTTGACGTACTCCTTTTCCTATTTGGAACCAGTCTGTTCTTCCATGTCCAGTTCTAACTGTTGCTTCCTGACCTGCATATAGATTTCTCAAGAGGCAAGTCAGATAGTTTGGCATTCCCATCTGTTTCAGAATTTTTCACAGTTTATTGTGATCCACACAGTCAAAGGCTATGGCATAGTCAATAAAGCAGAAATAGATGGCTTTTTGGAACTCTCTTGCTCTTTTCTGTGATCCAGCGGATGTTGACAGTTTGATCTCTGAATCCTCTGCCTTTTCTAAAACAAGCTTGAACATTTGAAAGTTCACAGTTCACATATTACTGAAGCCTGGCTTGGAGAATTTTGAGCATTATTTTACTAGCATGTGAGATGAGTGCAATTGTGCAGTAGTTTGAGCATTCTTTGGCATTGTCTTTCTTTGGGATTGGAATGAAAACTGACCTTTTCCAGTCCTGTGGCCACTGGTGAGTTTTCCAAATGTCCTGGCATATTGAGTACAGCACTTTCACAGCATCATCTTTCATGATTTGAAATAGCTCAAGTGGAATTCCATCACCTCCACTAGCTTTGTTCGTAGTGATTCTTTCTAAGGCCTACTTGACTTCACATTCCAGGATGTCTGGCTCTAGATGAGTGATCACACCATGGTGATTTTCTGGGTGTGAAGCTCTTTTCTGTACAGTTCTTCTGTGTACTCTTTCCACCTCTTCTAAATGGCTTCTGCTTCTGTTCAGTTCTGTTCAGTTCAGTCTCTGTGTCATGTCCAACTCTTTGTGACCCCATGGATTGCAGCATGCCAGGCCTCCCTGTCCATCACCAACTCCTGGAGTTTACTCAGACTCACGTCCATCGAGTTAGTGATGCCATCCAGCCATCTCATCCTCTGTCATTCCCTTCTCCATATTCAAAAGCAGAGACATTACTTTGCCAACTAAGGTCCATCTAGTCAAGGCTATGGTTTTTCCTGCGGTCATGTATGGATGTGAGAATTGGACTGTGAAGAATGCTGAGCACCGAAGAATTGATGCTTTTGAACTGTGGTGTTGGAGAAGACTCTTGAGAGTCCCTTGGACTGCAAGGAGATCCAACCAGTCCATTCTGAAGGAGATCAGCCCTGGGATTTCTTTGGAAGGAATGATGCTAAAGCTGAAACTCCAGTACTTTGGCCACCTCATGTGAAAAGTTGACTCATTGGAAAAGACTCTGATGCTGGGAGGGATTAGGTCCATACAATTTTTGTCCTTTATTGAGTCCATCTTTGCATGAAATGTTCCCTTGGTATCTCTAATTTTCTTGAAGAGATCTCTAGTCTTTCCCATTCTGTTGTTTGCCTCTATTTCTTTGCATTGATTGCTGAGGAAGGCTGTCTTATCTCTCCTTACTCTTCTTCAGAACTCTGCATTCAGATGCTTATATCTTTCCTTTTCTCCTTTGCTTTTCATTTCTCTTCTTTTCACAGCTATTTGTAAGGCCTCCTCAGACAGCCATTTTGCTTTTTTCATTTCTTTTCCATGGGGATGGTCTTTATCCCTCTCTCCTATACAATGTCATGAACTTCCATCCATAGTTTATGAGGCACTCTCTCTCTGAGATCTAGTCCCTTAAATCTATTTCTCTCTTCTACTGTATATTCATAAGGGATTTTATTTAGGTTATACCTGAATGGTCTAGTGGTTTTCCCCACTTTCTCCAATTTAAATCTCTATTTGGCTATAAAGAGTTCATGATCTGAGCCACAGTCAGCTCTTGTCTTGTTTTTGCTGGCTGTAGAGAGCTTTTCTATCTTTGGCTGCAAAGAATATAATCAATCTGATTTCCGTGTTGACCATCTGGTGATGTCCATGTGTAGAGTCTTCTCTTGTGTTGTTGGAAGAGGGTGTTTGCTATGACCAGTGCATTCTCTTGGCAAAACTATTAGCCTTTGCCCTGCTGCATTCTGTACTCCAAGGCCAAATTTGCCTGTTACTCCAGGTGTTTCTTGACTTCCCACTTTTGCATTCCAGTCTCCTATAATGAAAAGGACATCTTTTTTTAGGTGTTAATTCTAGAAGGTCTTGTAAGTCTTCATAGAACCATTCAACTTCAGCTTCTTCAGCATTACTGGTCGGGGCATAGAGTTGGATAGCCGTGATATTGAATGGTTTGCCTCAGAAGCAAACAGAGATCATTCTGTCATTTTTGAGACTGCATCCAAGTACTGCATTTGACTCTTTGGTTGACTATGATGGTTACTCCATTTCTTCTAAGGGATTCTGCCCACAGTCATAGATATAATGGTCATCAGAATTAAATTCACCCATTCCAGTCCATTTTACTTCTCTGATTCCTAAAATGTCGATGTTCACTCTTGCCATCTCCTGTTTGACCACTTCCAATTTGTCTTGATTCATGTATGTACCAGTGTATTTTCTTGGCAAAACTCTATTAGTCTTTGCCCTGCTCTATTCCACATTCCAAGGCCAAATTTGCCTGTTACTCCAGGTGTTTCTTGACTTCCTACTTTTGCATTCCAGTCCCCTATAATGAAAAGGGCATCTTTTTGGGGTGTTAGTTCTAAAAGGTCTTGTAGGTCTTCATAGAACCGTTCAACTTCAGCTTCTTCAGCATTACTGGTTGGGGCATTGACTTGGATTACTGTGATATTGAATGGTTTGCCTTGGAAACGAACAGAGATCATTCTGTCATTTTTGAGATTGCATCCAAGTACTGCAGTTAGAACTGGACATGGAACAGACTGGTTCCAAATAGGAAAAGAAGTACGTCAAGGCTCTATATTGTCACCCTGCTTATTTAACTTCTATGCAGAGTACATCATGAGAAACATTGGGCCGGAAGAAGCCCAAGCTGGAATCAAGATGGCTGGGAGAAATATCAATAACCTCAGATATGCAGATAACATCACCCTTATGGCAGAAAGTGAAGAGGAACTAAAAAGCCTCTTGATGAAAGAGAATGAGGAGAGTGAAAAAGTTGGCTTAAAGCTCAACATTCAGAAAACTAAGATCATGGCATCCGGTCCCATCACTTCATGGCAAATAGATGGGGAAACAGTAGAAACAGTGTCAGACTTTATTTTTTTGGGCTCCAAAATCACTGCAGATGGTGAATGCAGCCATGAAATTAAAAGATGCCTACTCCTTGGAAGAAAAGTTATGACCAACCTAGATAGTATATTCAAAAGCAGAGACATTACTTTGCCAACTAAGGTCCGTCTAGTCAAGGCTATGGTTTTTCCTGTGGTCATGTATGAATGTGAGAGTTGGACTGTGAAGAAAGCTGAGCACCGAAAAATTGATGCTTTTAAACTGTGATGTTGGAGAAGACTCTTGAGAGTCCCTTGGACTGCAAAGAGATCCAACCAGTCCATTCTGAAGGAGATCAGCCCTGGGATTTCTTTGGAAGGAATGATGCTGAAGCTGAAACTCCAGTACTTTGGCCACCTCATGTGAAGAGTTGACTCACTGGAAAAGACTCTGATGCTGGGAGGGATTGGGGACAGGAGGAGAAGGGGATGACAGAGGATGAGATGGCTGGATGGCATCACTGACTCGATGGACGTAAGTCTGAGTGAACTCTGGGAATTGGTGATGGACAGGGAGGCCTGGCGTGCTGCAATTCATGGGATCGCAAAGAGTCGGACACAACTGAGCAACTGAACTGAGCTGATGTATGTACCATTTCAGGTTCCTATGCAATATTGCTCTTTACAGGATTGGACCTTGCTTCTATCACCAGTCACATCCACAGCTGGGTGTTGTTTTTGCTTTGGTTCCATCTCTTCATTCTTTCTGGAGTTATTTCTCCGCTGATCTCCAGTAGCATATTGGGCACCTACCAACCTGGGGAGTTCATCTTTCAGTGTCCTATCTTTTTTCCTTTTCATACTGTTCATGGGGTTCTGAGGCAGGAATACTGAAGTGGTTTTCCATTCTCTTCTCCAGTGAACCACATTTTTTCTGAACTCTCCACCATGACCCGTCCGTCTTGGGTGGCCCCACACGGCATGACTTACAGTTTCATTGAGTTAGACAAGGCTGTGGTCCATGTGATTAGATTGGTTAGTTTTCTGTGATGGTGATTTTCAGTTATCTGCCCTCTGATGGCAGAGAGGGCAATGGCATTTCGCTCCAGCACTCGTGCCTGGAAAATCCCATGGACAGAGGAGCCTGGTATGCTGCTGTTCATGGGGTCGCTAAGAGTAGGGCATGACTTAAATGACTTAGCAGCAGCAGCAGTCCTCTGATGGAGAAGGATAAGAGGCTTATAAAAGCTTCCTGATGGGATACACTGACTGAGGAGGAAACTAGGTCTTGTTCTGATGGGCAGGGCCATGCTCAGTAAATCTTTAATCCAATTTTCTCTTTATGGGTGGAGCTGTGTTCCCTCCCTGCTATTTACCTGGGACTTCCCTGGTGGCTCAGATGGTAAAATGTCTGTCTACAATGTGGGAGACTCGGGTTCGATCCCTGGGTTGGGAAGATCCCCTGGAGAAGGAAATGGCAATCCACTCCAGTACTCTTGCCTGGAAAATCCTATGGACATAGGAGCCTAGTAGGCTACAGTCCATGGGGTCGCAAAGAGTCGGGCACGACTTCAGTCACTCACTCACTCAAACTATGGTAGAGGTAATGAAGATAGTGGTGACCTGTCTCAAAAGAATCCAGGCATGTACTGCTACACTCCATGCCCTCAACCCTGCAGCAGGCCATCACCGACCCACGCCTTCAACGGAGACTCCCGGACACCCACAGGCAAGTCTCCCGTGGGGTCACTGTTCCTTTCTCCTGGGTCCAGGTGCACAAGGCTCTGTTGTGCCCTGCAAGAGTCTATTTCCCAGTCCCATGTAAGTTCTGGCAGCTCTATAGTAGGTTTAATGGCAACCTCCTCCAAGAGGGTTTATGCCATACCCACACCCAGAGCCCCTGTCCCGGAGGCAGACCACTGCCAAACTGTACCTCCACCAGAGACGCTCAAACACAGTTCTGTCTCTGTCTCTGTGTGGTCCCTGGGTCCTGGTGCGCACAAGGTTTGCTTGAGCCCTCTGAGCATCTCTGGTGGAACCGGGGTTTGATTCTAAACGCGAATTCACCCCTCCTACCATCTTGCTGGGGCTTTTCTGACCTTGGACGTGGGGTATCTCCTCTCTGCCGCTTGCCACTCCAAGCCACACAGACACTGCTCACCACTCCAGCGCCACCTAATTCCCACAATAACCTTATAAATCATTGCTGTTATAATTATTCCCATTCATAGACAAAGAAAGAGAAGCACCGGGTATTTCAGTTACTCATCAGAGACTATTTGTCTCTAAGTCACAGAAGCAGAATCCAAACACAGATTGTGAGTTTCCACCCAGCAAAAGGAAAGAAAATTCTACATACAAACCCCATTCTTAATATAATGATATTTAAAGCACTGGGTGAGTAAATGTAGTTTCTTCTTGACAACAACAAAAAAAATTTTTTAATTATTTTTTTGAGGGAAAGCTTTCCTTTTTAAAATATTTGGCTGCCCTGGGTCTTAGTTGCTGCATGTTGAATCTAGTTCCCCAACCAGGGATCAAACCTGTGCCCCCTGCTTTGGTCTCTTGGAGTCTTAGCCACTGGATGCAAAGGGGCTGCACTGGCTGCACCCATTTCCTAGCAGTATCCATTGGTTCCCAGACTCACTCTGCCTAAAAGAAAGTCCACCTCTCAAGGCAAAAAGCGTCTGGAAAATTTTGTGATTTGTCAAAACCAAAACAAGTTGACAGAAACCTTATTATTTGAGGTAATGGTAATTCCAAAGAGAACACTGTGAGCTTGCTCCCCCTCAGCCCCACCCCAGGTGCATAATCCTGTGAGCGTTCACACAAAGAAGGGTTTGAGGGGAGAAGACAGAGGCGCCTTGCTTACCATCTGCTGCAGGACATGACTGCCTATGGGGTTGTGGGTAGAATTCTCATCAAGAACATGTTCTGAGGAAGGAACAAGTTCTCATTCATGACACTAGTCTTGATAGATTCCTGAAACATTTTCCCTTTGCCCTAAGCCTTTATCTGACAGGAAATAATTGCATAACACTGAATATTGTGCAAAGCAATGTCACTATCATCAAAGTGATTATCATCAAAGATTGTGAAAGTGTTAGGGTTCTATACAGAAGTTTTCTACTTTCTTAATATTAAAAATTGTGTTTCAGGGAGGGAAGGGTGGGAAGAAGAGATTGTTAGGGAGATTGGGATGAACATGTACACACTGTTATATTTTAAATGAATAATTAAGGAACTACTGTTTAGCACATGAAACTCTGCTCAATATTATGTGGCAGCCTGGATGGGAGGGGAGTTTGGGGGAGAATAGTTACATGTCTATGTATGGCTGAGCCCCTTCACTCTTTACTTGAAACTATCACAAAATTGTTAATTGGCTATACCCCAATATAAAATAAAAAGTTTAAAAATTAATTTAACAATGAATTATAACTACTTCCCAAGGAACCATACCCTAAAGAAAGTAAAGCCTGAAAGAGGATAAGGATATAATTTATAATTCCAAATTTGACTTTGGAATTTGGGATGTATTTTCACAAGACTGGAAATAATTTATTTTTTCTCTTTCTTACTTTTACTTTTCACCAGTATGTGCTACCTATTTACTTTTTAAGAGTATATATTACCTATATAATTTTCAATCACTTTTTCATCATAGACAAAATTATCTGGATATAAAGAGCTTTATGTATTAAAGTATGAGTATTAACTTCAAATATATAAATTCCAAACATGAGAACTAGATAAAAAATTCTAAGGATAGGTACAACAAATTTTAGCTGCTAACTGACAATCTAGAGAATTCTCATATGGATGAGTTTACTTAACGAACTTAAAGTGTATATATATATGGGCTTCCCTGGTGGCTCAGATGGTAAAGAATCTGACTGCAATGCGGGAGACCTGAGTTCTATCTCTGGGTTGGGAAGATTCCCCTGGAGAAGGGCATGGCAACCCACTCCAGCATTCTTGCCTGGAGAAGTCTATCGACAAAGGAGCCTGACAGGCTATAGTCCTGAGGTCACAAAGCATTGGACATGACTGAGCAACTAAGCACAGCACATATATAGGTATATTTATCAGAGGGATATGTATTCAAACATTTATGTTTGTCTCCTCCTAATCAGATAAATCAGATTACATTTGTTTGAAAATATAAATTCAATTCACCTTAGTAAAAAGAAGTGTTATACAAGTTGCTTCTCTCACTCAGCAAATTTCAACATGTATACCAATCAATTTGTGTTTTTTAAATTCCTCATGTTAGACTTCTTGTTGTTGATATTAGATTTAAGCTTCCAAGTTGTATCATGTTAATAAAGTCTCAGAAAACATTTGACTTCCAGATATGCCCATTTCTGGTAAATTTATGTTCTACATTTTGATTAACAAAGATGTTCTAAGTGTAAGTATATAACTGACTATTTGAATGTTCTTCAAATATTAAGTGATTGTTTTAGGGTCATATCTTGAAGTGAGTGTTACGACAAGGGACAAAGAATCTCCATGGAATCAGTAAAGGAGGAGAAGCATGGAGAAAAGTAGATTTTTTGTTGTTGCTTTTCATAAGGGATAAGGTAAGTGATCACCACTATGACATTGTTTTCCATTTGTGATGTAGAGACATATTAATTAAAGGCATAAAGATACAGTCTTGGTCAAATGACACAGACAATTTTCTTTAGATTTGGCCAAAACCTTTGCAGTAAAGAAACACACAATATGAGGTTGTCCTTGTAGAAAGGGGTGGGTAAAAATACAAGAGAAAGAAAGGATCATGAATATCATTTTTTTGCTTTAGCGAATGATTAGAGTAAATGTATAGCTAGTCATCTCCCACTCTTTGAGACCCCATGGACTGTACTCTGTCAGGTTCCTCTGTTCATGGAATTATCCAGAGTGGGTTGCCATTTCCTCCTCCAGGGGATCTTCCTGACCCAGGGGTTGAACCCAAGTCTCTTACATCTCCTGCATTGGCAGGTGGATTCTTTACCACTGCACTACCTGGGAAGCCCATTAATTCATACAATAAATTCCAAATTTAAATGGCACCATCATATTTGCCTAGTAAATATCCAGAATGTAATCAAGAGCTCTAACACTGTTGTATCCATATTAAAGAAGAGGCATCAGTGGGAAGCTGAGGAAAGAAGCTGGACTAAGAGTGGGAAAATTTGAAATGAAATTTGTTGTATCAATTTGGAGGCAAATCATTGTAATGAAGATACTGACATTGCTAGCCTTTATAGAACTAATTACTTTAATTAATTGCTTCTCTCTTATTGAGGTTTCCTTTGTTGGGGCTACAAAATTTAACTCATAGGCCAGCATCTTTCTGTTACATTAATTCCTCAGATTCAGTCTTTCGATGTATTGCAATTTTCTTAAACTCCAAAATCCTTCAGTTATCAAAATGATTGCTAAGTAGCTAAATATTGCTTTGATGCTTTCAATTTTAATGCTCTGGCTTAAATTTTGTAAGCAGTATGCTCTGCTCATCCCTCCATTCTATAAGAAAGCTCTTTAGATAAAGCTTATGCGTAGCTTTTCAATCTACAAAACACAATCTGTTTTCTTGACTGTCTCTCTCAACTATAGTGAGATCCAGACCAAAATATTTGAAGAGAATGTAACTGGACAGGATTTCTTCAAATGCATTAGCTTTGAATTAAATATTTCATTCTAGTTGGTAGAGATAAGAATATTGCAGGTTCACAAAAGGTACCTGTGTAACTGACTTTCTATGGAGAGATATCAGGCTATTTTACAGTGTATGTAAATGTATTCTAATTTTTAAAAGAATAACATAGTCCTCAGTTCAGGATGATGTAAGTACAGTCATAAGTGCTGACAAGGGAATGAGGATAGAAATTTGTCAAATGGAATAAGATAAATAAAAGGGAACATTCCTATACAGAGAAGGAAAATTTCAAGAAAGGGGGGGAAAAAAAGAATTTAAATGATGATATAAGAAAGTGACAAAATGAGAGAAATAAATGATTGGCTTTTCCGGAAAAAGAATGACAAGTGATGAATTAAAATTTTGAGTGATGCCAACACCTAGTTAGTAGGAGGGATTTTTTTTAACAGCTTTATCAAGATATAGTTTACACACTAGAAAATTCATCCATTTAGAGTGTAAGTCAGTGACTTTTAGTATATCCAGAGTTTTGTAACCATCACCACAGGAATATTTTCATCATCCCCTCCAAAAATCTATACCCATTTGCTGTCACCCCAAAGCCCCCTTCTCCCCAGGGAGGGATTTTTTGATAAAACAGCTATCTCAATTTATTTGCTCCCTAGGTTCTCCAGACCAGACCAGCTTTCATTACATTCTTTGCTAAAAGAGCAACTCTCAACCAGAAGGAAAGATCAGTAGCAATCAGGCCCAGAGAATACATGGTCCTTGTGCAGACAGGTATCCATCTACAAGCCTGGGCAGAAATTGAGTGTATCTAAGTTTCATTATGCTCAGCTACTATCATTTATAGGATATCTAAATTGATGGTACTCAATACATGTTTGGGGCTTCCCTGGTGGCTCAGTTGGTAAGGAATTTACCTGCAATGTGGGAGACCTGGATCTGATCCCTGGGTTGGGAAGAACCCCTGGTGAAAGAAATGGCAACCTACTCCAGTATTCTTGCCTGGAGAATTCCGTGGATAGAGGAGCCTGGAGGGCCACAGTCCATGGGGTCGCAAGAGTCAGATACAACTCTGTGACTAAACCACCACCACCAATACATGCTTAGCAAATCAGCCATATTAAAATCCATTAGAGAGTTTGCTTAAAATATAAAATAAAAATATAGATTAAAGTGCTCACTTCAGCAGCATGTACACTAAAATCCGGGTGTGCCCCTCTAAAGCCCAGATTTGGGTCTTCCCTGGTGGCTCAGACAGTAAAGAATCTGCCTGCGATGTGAGAGACCCAGGTTCGATCCCTGGAAGGAAGATCTCCTGAAGAAAGGAATGGGCAACCCACTCCAGTATCTTGCCTGGAGAATCACATGGACAGAGGAGCCTGACAGGCTACTGTCCATGGGGTTGCAAAGAGTTGGACACGACTGAGCAACTTTGACTCACTCATACCTAAATTAGAACAATACAGAGATTAACATGACCCCTAGATAAGGAGAATACACAAATTCATGAAACATTTCATTTTTTCACAGATATATGCTTCTCTTCTATACATTAAATATATGGCATTCTTCATGTCAATCATACTAAAAAAAGGAACTTGAAAACAGATTATGCAGCATGCTGCTGCTGCTGCTAAGTCGCTTCAGTCGTGTCCGACTCTGTGCGACCCCATAAACGGCAGCCCACCAGGCTCCCCTGTCCCTGGGATTCTCCAGGCAAGAATACTGGAGTGGGTTGCCGTTTCCTTCTCCAATGCATGAAAGTGAAAAGTGAAAGTGAAGTCGTTCAGTCGTGTCCAACTCTTAGCGACCCCATGGACTGTAGCCTACCAGGCTCCTCTGTCCATGGGACTTTCCAGGCAAGAGTACTGGAGTGGGGTGCCATTGCCTTATCCGTTATGCAACATAAAGGTTAAATATTTAGTTTCAGTAAGTTTGGAGTGGGGAACCTTGGAAACTGTATTTTTAAAGAGCTGCTTCAGTTCAGTTCAGTCACTCAGTCGTGTCCGACTGTTTGCCACCCCATGAATCGCAGCATGCCAGGCCTCGCTGTCCATCACCAACTCCCAGAGTTCACTCAGACTCGCTTCCATCGAGTCAGTGATGCCACCCAGCCATCTCATCCTCTGTCGTCCCCTTCCCCTCCTGCCTCCAATCCCTCCCAGCATTAGAGTCTTCTCCAATGAGTCAACTCTTCGCATGAGGCGGCCAAAGTACTGGAGTTTCAGCTTTAGCATCATTCCTTTCAAAGAAATCCCAGGGCTGATCTCCTCAGAATTGATTGGTTGATCTCCTTACAGTCTAAGGGACTCTTAGGTGATTTTAATAATAATCAAGTTTTAAAATCACTGACAGTTTATATAAATGTATAAGCTAACAGCTGAACTGTAAGTAAAACAGCAATAAAGTGTATCAAGAACTGGTAAGAGAACCCTAGTGAGTAGAGAATTGCCCGGTAATAGAATGATCAGCATGGCATGGAATTAAGCTGAGAAATCTCATCTCCATGGTCAAGAAGCTGTTCTTAGGCACAGGTTACTACAGAAATGTCTCAAAAGAAGACATTTCTGATGAGATGAATGGCACATGAGAAAGCACAGAGGTGGAATTAATTCAAAATCACGCCTTAAGATGAGAGTTGGATAGACTTATTTGCAGCAGGGAGGGAAATAAGTTCAAGTGAAGAGAAAAGTTACAGGAAAGTCTGAGCTATGGAACTGAAGAGCTGTTTTCTGTAAAACAGCCTGAAGATCAGCCTTCAGTTAATTTCAGTTCTATTTAGTTGCTCAGTTGTATCCGACTCTTTGCCACCCCATGAATCGCAGCACGCCAGGCCTCCCTGTCCCTCAGAAACTCCCGGAGTTCACTCAGGCTCATGTCCATCGAGTCAGTGATGCCATCCAGCCATCTCATCCTCTGTCATCCCCTTCTCCTCCTGCCCCCAATCCCTCCCAGCATCAGAGTCTTTTCCAATGAGTCAAGTCTTCGCATGAGGTGGCCAAAGTACTGGAGTTTCAGCTTTAGCATCATTCCTTCCAAAGAACACCCATGACTGATCTCCTTCAGAATGGACTGGTTGGATCTTCTTGCAGTCCAAGGGACTCTCAAGAAGATCAGCCTTAGCAACTGACATTATTAACTAATAATTTCTTTCCTGATAGGAAATATTTCAAGAAATAAGACTAGGGACAAAATTGGAAGATTTCTGGAATTCTCACTAAGAAGAGCTAAAGAAGGCAGAGGTTTAAAAGCCTGCTACTACTTGCAACAACCCAGAAACATGAAAATTTAATTAAAATGAGGTGGGTTTTGTTTTGTTTTGTTTTTTTTCTCTCATCCCATATATTTTCTAGTAGAGGACTTATGATGCTGGGAAGTGATTTTTAAGTAGCAAAAAAGATGAATGAGTGTGACACAATTGAGGATATTCAGTTTTCAAAAAAGTTGGTCATTAGCATCTCAGATATAATGCTTCAAATAGTCATGGTTTTCCCAGGGTCCTATTGCTTTTAAAAACAAAGTATAAGAATACAATAAGTCAGAAAGAGAAAAACAAATATCATATGTTAACTCATATACATGGAATCTAGAAAAATTCTATTGATGAACCTCTCTACAGGGAGGGAATGGAGATGCAGACATAGAGAAGGGACTGTGGATACAGTGGAGGAAGGAGCAAGTAGGAGGAATGGAGAAGGTAGCCTTGACATATGTACATTACCAAGTGTAAAATGGATAGCTGGTGAGAAGTTGCTGTATAACAGGGAGCCCGGCCTGGCCCACTGTGATGATCTAGAGGGATGGGATAGGGAGAGAGGAGGGAGGCTCAAGAAGGAGGGAAAATACGTGTAATTATGGCTGAATCTCATTGTTGTACGGAAACCAACACAATTTGGTAAAGCAATTTCCCTCCAATTAAAAATACAGTTTTAAACAATATTGCTCTGAATGTCCCATTTCTCTTAATGTGAGTTTTGATTTCATTCTGCTTATGCCAGTGATTCTAACAGCACCTCCCCCAGTGTACACTAAGTGACAAGGACATCTCCATTCTCACCCACTCACAGTTGCTCAATGTTCTGTAAACATATTTTTCATTGGAAGTAGCAGTTTAGAAATATGTCCAAAGGTTATAATGTCTTTCACAGAATTTTTTAAAAATAACTTTGAGATTTTAAAAAATCTGTTTGCCATACAATTAGCATGAGAATTATCAGCAATTACAGTGTTAACTCTTTTCACATCTATGTGTTCACCTCTCTTCCTAGTTTATGGCAAAATTTAATGCTATTATTATAGTCAAAAGCTAGCTTTTTTAGATTCTAAACAAATGAGTACTGGGGGTGTAATGTACAACAGGATGACTAGAGCTAACACAGTGATGTATGATATATAGAAACATTAAGACAGCAAATCTTAAAGAGTTCTCATCACAATGAAAATGTGTTTTCCTTTTTCATTATTTTTTATTGTCTCTATATCAGAAGAGGAATGTTACTTTAATCTATTGTCATAATCATTTCATAATACACAGAAAACAAACTGTTGTCTTCAACTGAAAAAAAAAAAGTTAGCTTTTTTTCCTTTTCACCTAACAGTAAGTAATCAAAGCCTTTATGCTGTGATAAGGCCTTCCTATTTTGGTGGATGTGTAAGATAGATTCTACCAAGGCAATATATAGCATGTGTCTTCAGTTATCAAACATTGCAGTTCATCTGTAGTTTTACAAATATTAATTTTTGCTTTAGTGAATGATTAAAGGAAATGCCAGGTCAATCAGATCCAACTCTCTGCGACACCATGGACTATATAGCCTGCCAGGCTCCTTTGTCCATGGGATTCTCCAGGCAAGAATATTGGCATGGATTGTCATGCCCTTCTCCAGGAGATCTTCCCGACACAGAGATCAAATCCCCATTTCCTTGAGAGGCAGGTTCTTTACCACTAGTGCCACCTGGGAAGCCCTTAGTGACTGACTGGGTAGCTGTGTGCAATTTTACTCTTTGTGTGGGAATTTCTTGGATGAGTCAATTACACTTGGTGTTCAAAACTATGAATCTTACATATCAGTTATGTAAAACAGATTGTTCTCTGCACAAAAGAAAAAAGAGTTTCTAAGATTTAAAAAAACCTGGAAAGACAGTTTTACTATTAATAATAATAACAAACATTTATATAGCTTTCACTCTATGCCAGACACTTTCTAAGTACTTTTAAGTATGTTAAATTAAAATCTAATCCTTGGGGAGCTACTCTTAAGCAACCTTATAGATAAACTGAAGCCCTGAGAGGTTAAGTAATTTGTCCAAGAGGTAACAGTGAGGAACCTGGGATTCTTTCCAATGAGTTTGACAACTGGGTCTATTCTCTTAAGTACTTTTGTCATCCTGCTTTGAGGTCACTCAGAATATTCCCATATTGTATATTCAGATTATTTCTTTCCAAATGCTTTTCCTGCTTATAGGACAATACTTTAGCTAAGAAAGTTTACCAACTTATTTTATTTATTCTTTCACTCAACAAATATTTACTGAGTGTCTATTAAACTGATGACTGGAATTTCATTACTCTATTTTCATTCATGTGAGTTAAATGGCTACCTACTATTAAAAGTTGGAATACTATAACATTGATCTTTGACTTTGACATTTGGGTAGATAGAATCTGCCATAAGGTTCAGTTTTGGCCTCAATGTATTTCAACATTATTTTGAAACCCCTGAAATTGTGCATGACCAATAAATTTATGATCTTTGTAGGTAATAATACATAAAACTTCTACCAAAATGTTGATAATTCAATCAAGACATGACCTGTGGATTTATTTTAATATTATGATATTTACTTATGTGTTTTAGATATATTTTAGAGTGAAAAATTTGTTTGTCTTTTACAAAAACAAATCCAAAATATTGATATTTGCACAGTCTCTTAAATCAAGGAATCATGAACCCATTGTAGCTCATAAGCCCTCATACATCTAACCATCTTAAATATCTTTCTGGTATTAAAAATGTATGGCATTTAAAATGGGTACTTTTGACTCATTTTAAAATTTTCCATACTCATTTATTATAGTGGTGGGAGGTAAAAATAATAAAAGTTTTCATTTTTAAACCTCACCTTTTTCTTCCTCAACTCTTGTCAGTGTTTATATTGCCCCTGAGAGTTGCATAAGAACAAAGGAGAGAGCGTAGAAAGAAACACTGAATCCAGGAAACAGGTACCCAGCAAAACTCTTGATCTTAGAATTCAGAAATGGGATTTTAACTTATCTTAGAATTCAGAAGTGGGATAATTGTCATAAAAATGTACATTTGTGAGTTTATTCGAATTAAAAATGAAATAATATTTTTCCTATCAGTCATAAATCTAACTTGACTGCTTATCTTGACAATGAGGCCTAGGTTTGAAAATTAGATTATTTGTAGGCACTTTCTAGAAATATAATTATGCAAGTCATAGTTTTGACAATAATAAAAAGCACTTTGAGGTTTTATATTGATAAAAGTATATTTAAATTAATAATATTTCACTTTTGCCAAAGTTATTGAGCATTTCAGGTGATTCTAAGTAGAACCATAGCAATTAGTAACCATTTATAAGTGCCTTTTTTGCAATGTTTCCAGACAATGAGAATGAGAATGACTAATAACTGAGTTCCAAATCCTTTTGCAATTGACCTAGTTTCCAGTGGTGTGCTTTCAATAGCATTAAGGAAGTCATACTTGATTCATCAGCTGATAGGTAATTAAGCTCCAGTATTCTTGCCTGGAGAATCCCATGGACAGAGGAGCCTAGCGGGCTGCAGTCCATGGAGTCAAAAAGAGTTGGACACAACTGAAGCAACTAAGCACAGCACAGCACAGGTAGTTAAAATTCTTTTTTAATGATGATTACAATGTGACCTTTGGCTTATAACTTAGATAACTAAATATTCAAATGATGATGTTATAACAGAACTTCTTGTGCTTTTTTCCTATTTTAGAAAAATATTTATTTTATTTGGTTGCACTGGATCTTAGTTGCAGCATGTGGGATCTTAGTTCCCTGATCGGGGATGGAACCTGGGCTCTCTGTATTGAGAGCGTGGAATCTTAGCCACCAGACTACCAAGGAAGACCTCTATCTCTCTTTATGTGAACAAGACTTCTTGGTGCTTGCATCGATAGAATAAGTTGAATAGGAATGTTCTAGAATAGAAATATAGCAGAGTAGAACATAGGAGAATAGAAAACATAGCAAGAGGATAGATGAGATGTATGTTAATCTAGCAATAAGTCATATTCATCCAAAGACACATGATCTGATTAGAGGACCCAGATGGATGGAGTATACAATTAATGTCATTTAGAAATGACTTTCAAACAAAATTTTTCTTGTGTTTAATATTATTGAAATTATACTAGCTATATATAATTTTGATAAAGACTATATTGACCATACTTATAATGATAGCTTGATCTAGAAAAATCTATTACTACTCAGAAATGGATAGGTACAAGAATGTCTTTTATAGTTTTGATTATCTTTAGTTTCAGAAATGTATGATAGAGTGATCTTTAAAATATATTGAAGCAGTACTTCCCCAGTCGTCCAGTGGTTAAGACTTCACCTTCTAACGCAGGGGGTACAGGTTCAATCCCGGGTCAGGGAGCTAAGATCCCACACATCTTGAGGCCAGAAAAATGTATTAAACAGAAGTAATATTATAAAAAATTCAATAAAGACTTTAAAAATGATCCACATCAAAAAAAAACTTTTTAAAAATAAAATATATTGAAGCACAAAATAACAAGGTAAAATTATGTGGGAAATAAGGATGGAAATACAAGATTGAGTAGAAACAAGAATGATACTAAAATTTCCAACTTTTAAAAGAATAGATCATGTTGTTTTAAATGGATAATGGCAGGCAATAAATGACTGCAGTATTTGCATTTCACTGAATACATTTTCAAAGTGGTATTTCACTTTATTTTTTAAATATCAGTATTGATATTTTTTGTTATCTTACTCATGATGAGAAGCTTTAGAAGCTAAGCATGTGTGAAAGGTTACATGCTTAATAAAATTCTTTTGGGAATATAAGGAGGGAAAAGATTGAAGACCACAAAAATATGTAATATAAGCATTAGCAGAGAATGTGGAGAACATACTGTTTATGCTCTATGATAAATATTTTAAATGTATCTACTATCATTTTCAATTAAAAATCACAACAATAAAGTTACATAATACTTCAGATGTATTCATCTACTCTAGAAATTTAAACTGTAATGGTGATTTTGCTTCATCAAAATGTGGATTTTTATACTTAGTCATTAGACATTTGGCCAAAGTAAGGGATTGATATATATCCAAAAAAGTATAATTATGCCTATGAAAAGTTACTTGGAGCCTTCCTAAAAATCATTTATTATCTATTGTAAGTTTACTTTATTCCATATTAAGCTGGCAGAGAATGAAGATATTTATTTATGGCAGTGTAGGAATGCAGGATGGAAGTGGAAAGAGCATAGTTTCTAATGAGAAAAGAAACCAAATGAAGCTGTAGAGTTTTATCTTCAGTCGGCAAGCATTTGCCAGGTACCAAGGCCTCACACAATGTATTATTACAATTTATTTAACCTAGCATTATATCAATCATAGTTTATTATCATCATTGGAATTATATTTTTTAAATTAATCTTTATTGGAGTATAGTTGATTCATAATGTTGTATTAGTTTCTGTTTATAGCAAAAGTGAATCAATTTTACATATACATATATCCACTCTTTTTTAGATTTTTTCCCCATATGGATCATTACAGAGTACTGAGTAGAGTTCCCTGTGCTACACAGTAGGTTCTTATTATTACCTATTTTACATATAGTAGTGTGTATGTCAATCCCAATCTCCCAGTTTATCCCTTCCCCCTCTCCCTGTGCCATCCCCCTTGGTAAATTTGTTTTCTACATCTGTGACTCTATTTCTGTTTTGCAAATGAGTTCATTTGTACCATCTTTTTAAAGATTCTAAAGCTTATTTTCTTGGAAGATAAAATTAATTGGCTTTATATTCTAGATGTTAAATGAACTAAGAAACTATAATAATGTATTACATGGGTTCATTTTCTTTCTAAATAAATATAAAGATAGCTATAAAAAGTGAAAACTCAGCTTTCAAACAATGGAGAGATTATCTTTATATTTATTTTGTTTAAAATTCTGGGATAAATTTTCCTTTGTTTCGTTAATGAACTCTATTGGTTAATGCTCAGGGAATGTGTGCTGTTCCCTGGACTTCCAGGAAAAGATCTGTGTTATGTATTTACATAAGTAGTTCTTAATTTCATCAAATCATATCATTTATTTTGATTTATTTTCTTTAAGATGTTTAAAGTTGCTGATTAACAACAACAACTAATATAGTCTCAACATGCTATTTTTCATGCCCTTTGAAAATTTGAGCAAGTGGATGGAAGTGATCTGCAATTGATTTTTTTATACTGGAAGTAGTTAATATTTTACAAAAATAAATGGTTGGCCATTTACTTTCACTACCATCAGGTAAAATAAAAACCAGGGATTCTGGAACAAGGACAGAGTTCAAGGAATTAAGGACTCAGACTCCCATTCTTTCCTGTTCCTCTCTACACCATGAGGGGACATCAACTGCCTAATCCAGTCTTGATTCTGCTTTTCTTGCTCCTTCCCAGAGATGCTTCAGCTACCTCCAAACCGTAAGCAACATTTCCAGAAAATTCTATTGCCCTCCTCTCTTCCATTCTGTTATCCATTTCTTGATGTCTGTCTTTTTATTTCCTAATTCTCTATGAAATTATCTGCTGTTGAAAAGCATTGAAAAATGATTACCACAAGTGGTAAAAGGTATACTCCCAGTTCTAGAAAACTCAGAGACACAAGGTGTCTCTTGTGAAATATTTGTGAAACATTCGCCTGCCAAGATGATGGAATTCTACAATATTCACCAAATAAAACTATATAATTCCTACCAAAAAAAGGAGATAAATTCTTTACTGGCTAATGAAAAAGGCTGCAGTGTCTTGTCTTTGCCATTGCAAAGTGACATAATATCTGTGTCTCCTCCAAGTCGTGGGTTCCCAAGATGGATGAGACCTAAAGACAAGCCAGGATGTGTCAAGTCACTCAAAGTGAAAGTGAAGTCGCTCAATCGTGTCCGACTCTTTGCGACCCCATGGACTGTAGCCTATCAGGCTCCTCCGTCCATGGGATTTTCCAGGCAAGAGTGCTGGAGTGGATTGCCATTTCCTTGTCCAGGGGGTCTTCCCGACCCAGGAATTGAACCTGGGTCTCCCACATTACAGGCAGATGCTTTACTGTCTGAGCCACCAGGGAAGCCCAAGGATGGAGTCAAGTCACTCAGTCCTTCATCAAATCTTTAAAGGCTAGCATTATACTTTGAGAACATACAAATCAACAAAATGTGGGCTGTGACCTCAGTACCTCATAGCATAAAAGAGAGCAAGAGAGATGGTGCACAGAGAATGAAATAAAATGCAAAAACAGAACCAGGATTCTGTGGGAATTGTTGTTCAGTTGCTAAGTTGTATCCAACTCTGCCACCCCATGGACTGTAGCCCGCCAACATCCTCTGTCAAGGGGATTTCCAGGAAAGAATACTGAAGTGGGTTGCCATCTCCTCCTCCAGGGGATCTTCCTGGATCAGGGAACAAACCCCCATCTCCTGAGTCACTAGGGAAGCCCTCTGTGGGAATACTGACAAATAATACCTAACTCCTCATGGGAACTTATATAAAGGAAGGGGCATCACCAAATTCTACATAAGGAATTTGTTTTTGAGATGAGTCTTATGAAGCAAATAGAAGTTTTCCAGCTAGACCAGGACACTTCAGATAGATCGACAAGCATGAGCCACCAGAGCATCACAGAGTACAGTATGTTTGGGCTTTTCTAAATGATAGATAAACAGCAACAGAGGACTGATATTTTCTTCTGGGTGTACAATGGTAATACGTCTGATGATTAGCCTAGTTTGTCTTCTATCTGCAGAGAGTGGAAGAAAAAGAAGAGCTAAAGTTGCTTCTGAAACTGTATTGAAAATAGATTCAGTTCCTCTCCATGAATTGTTATCTCTTTAATGTTTCCTGGAACAAAGTGACTTGTGATACCATCATACGAAACCCAAGACCACACACAGACAGATTCTCTTACTGGTTTCAATAATAATTAATTGATTAATAATATTGTTTGTTAATAAAAGTGTTTTGAGAGGACTGTTGACGTATAGCTGAGAATTAAAGTTGTAAGATATTAAAGTGTACAACACACATATATATTGTGAAAGGATTTTTCCCATTGACCTAGCTAATCTATCACATAGATTAATCTAATGATTTATCTAGCACATCTGTCTCTCAGCTATCTACTTTTGAGGGAGAGGTAAGAACATTTAATTTCTGATCTCTGAGCAAATTTCAGTTATATAATACAGTGTTATCAGCCATAGTCACCATGTTAGATATTATATCTTCAGCTCTCATTACCTCATAAATGAAAGTTTATGCCCTTTTACCAACCTATTCCTGTTTCCCTCTACCTCCCAGCCACTGGAAAGCTCTTTTCTACTCTAGGTTTCTAAGTTTGACTTAAAATAAAAAAAAGATTCCACATGTAAGTGATACCAGGCATAATTGTCTTTCTCTGGTTTATTTCACCTAGCACTGTGCCCTCAAGGGCCATCTATGTTTTCACAAAGGGCAGGATTTCCTTTTTTTTTTTAAGGTTGAATAATATTCGCATGTGTGTGTGTGTGTGTGTGTGATCACATTTTCCTGGTTCACTGAAAATTTCTATTTTAGAAAATTGCCTCTATCCAAAATGTATAACAACTCATGGAGTGCTTATCTGTAGCTTACGAATAGGTTTGCTAATGTTGTAATGGTGACTATTTCCACAATACTGGAGAAATGTATGGGTGTTTAACTTGGTAGTGGGGTTCTGAGTTTCTAAGGTCTCTGGATTGGCCTTTGAAGAATATACTCCTTGCCACTCCTGCTGAAATCTAACTCGGTTCTGTGACTGATGAAGATAGCAAAGATTATCTAGAAAACAACCACAATAACCCCTCCATGGCTGACCCAGACCCCTCTCCTCCACAGACAGTACCTGGTGCTGGTCCCATCACAGCTGTACGCTGGTGTTCCTGAGAAGGTCTGTGTCCTGCTGAATCACCTGAATGAGACAGTGGCACTGACAGTAACTCTGGAAGATGGGATACAGGGCAGGAATCTCCTCACAGACCTGGAGGCGAAAAATTCCTTCTACTGCAGCTCCTTCACGGTCAGCATTCCTCCTTGGGGGAAGGGAAATCTCTACAGAGAGAACACATTAGTTGATGCCTTAGGTTCTGACCCTCAACAATTAAAAACCCTCAGTTTGGTGCTCTGTGATGACCTTAACGGGTGGGATAGGGGTGGGAAGGAGGTTCAAGAGGGAGGGGATATATGTATATATATAGTTGATTAACTTTGTTGCCCAGCAGAAACTAACACAACATCATCAAGCAATTATACTCCAATAAAAAATAAAATACAAAAAAGTAAAATGAGGAGTACAGAGTGAATTTCAAACAAGTCTAAAGATAAAAGTTCTACTGAATATACTTTCATAATATTTACAAACAGAACTGGTACAATATACAAAAGATAACAATGGTTACAAGAATGATTTTGTTTGTTCTTAAAGCAAACTTTGAAGGTAAATCATGTTCATGCCTTTATAGATATAAACACAGATTCGTAAAGTTTAGTGACTTATCTAAGATCTCCCAGATGGTTGATGTTTAATGTACTGTCCTTGTAACCTTTTATTAACTTAAAGTATTAAATAGTTATCATACCAGCTCACTACCAATGATAATATACAGTGCTACTTTTGACTACTAGAAATAAATTTTTTAAATTATTTTAATACTACCATATTACTGTAAAAATGAGAACTTATTTCCTTCAATGTCACGACTAGTTGAAGAATTATTTCATTTTTATTGCAATGACATTTCTCCTTTAATCAATTCAATAAATCGCTGCCTTCATGTTACACACTCATCATTTCAGTTCAGTTCGGTCGCTCAGTTGTGTCCAACTCTTTGCGACCCCATGAATCACAGCACGCCAGGCCTCCCTGTCCTTCACCAATTCCCGGAGTTCACTCAGACTCACGTCCATTGAGTCAGTGATGCCATCCAGCCATCTCATCCTCTGTCGTCCCCTTCTTCTCCTGGCCCCAGTCCCTCCCAGCATCAAAGTCTTTTCCAATGAGTCAACTCTTCGCATGAGGTGGCCAAAGTACACACTCATATTAATCTATAAAGCAGGGGACATTCCATTTGACCCTGAAGAAATGAAAGCGAAAGCATCTCTTTCTCAGTCATGTCCAGCTGACTCTTTGTGACCCTGTGGTCTATAGCCCACCAGGCTCCTCTGTCCATGGAATTCTCCAGGCAAGAATCTTAGAGTGGGTAGCCATTCCCTTCTCCAGGGGATCTTCCTGACCCAGGGGTCGAACCTGAGTCTCTTGCATTGCAAGTGGATTCTTTACCATCTGAACCACCAAGGAAGCCTAGCTCTTACTAATTCCCATGGGACTAACCAGAGAAATGAGAACGTCACAAAAGCTGAGACATTCAGAAGTGGATCTGGGCAGATTCTTCAGCTCATTTCTGTTTTACAGATTCCAGCATCATCTTTTCCCTCAGCATTCATAACTGTACAGGTGCAAGGGCCAACCCAGAACTTCATAAAGAGGAAGCGGATGTACGTTACAGAAGCAGAAAGCCTAGTCTTTGTCCAGACAGACAAACCCATCTACAAGCCAGGACAAACAGGTATAAGGAACCAAACAAGCAAATGCAATCTGAAGGGTTGGAGGTATAGTTCTCTATTACGTTTTAGAAATCCTGGCACATTGTTATTTGTGTTACCACCGTGAATTTCCACTGGAGGCTTTCATGAGAAAAATCTCTGTGTTTCAGTGAACTTCCGCATTGTCTCTGTGGATGTCAACTTTCACCCTTTGAATGAAACGGTGAGTCTCATAACAATGGCTATTTTGTTGTTGTTCAGTCGCCAAGTTGTGTCTGACTCTTTGCAACCCCGTGAACTGCCTCACACCAGCTTCCCTGTCCTGCACTAACTCCCAGAGTTTGCTCAAGTTTATGTCCATTGAGTAAGTGACGCTATCTAACCATCTCCTACTCTGTCGCCCTCTTCTCCTTTGCCTTCCATCTTTCCCAGCAGTAAGACTGGGAGAAAAAAAAAAAAAAAAACCCAAAAGGTAAAAACCTGTTCTTTGTTCTTTGGAGAACCTGAGACCAATATGAGATTCTTAAATCTACCACAGAAAGTTCTCCAAAGCATATGGCTACTGGAGGATAAGGGAGATAAGTTCATCAACTACATTCTTAAAGTTAATTAAATATTCAGTTGAAATTATCTCCTTAAAGACTCAATTATTCTAAATGGACAAAGGAAAATAAGTACATTTGATATCTCTCTTAAGAGAAATGGAGAATTTTTCACAGATAAGTCAACTACAAAATAAAACTCATTATTTGTATCTTTTTACACGTCTACATTACATTATTTCAAAAAAGGAAATCATTATTTCTTTTCTGTTTGTTCCTTTTTTTAAGAATGATTTTTTCCTTCTCTTTAAAAAAAAATAAATTATCCATTTTTGGCTGTGCTGGGTCTTTGTTGCTGCTCAGAATTTTCTCTGGTTGTGGAGAGCGGGGGCTACTCTGCAGCCTCAGGGCGCAAGGGTCTCATTGCTGTGGCTTCTCTTGTTGCAGAGCACAGGCTCTAAGGTCCATGGGCTTAGTAGTTATGGTTCCCAGGCTCTAGAGCACAGACTCAATAGTTGGTGCACACAGGTTTAGTTGCCATGTGGGATCTTCCCAAATAAGGGATTGAAACTGTCGCCTTCACTGGCAGGTGGATTCTTTACCGCTGAGCCATCAGAGAAGCCCCCGTGATTTCTTCAGAGACTATGTCCCAGACCGAACATATGAAGTGTAATGACTCAAACAGGGCCACATTTCCTCATCCAGACAAGAACTGAATAGGCTCACTTCCTTCTGGTCCAAATACTGTTTTAATGCTGGTGTCACAGTTTTGTCTTTTTATACTCTGTCTCACACTCACGCTATTTGTTTTCTTTTCAGTTCCTGATGGTTTATATTGAGGTAGGTAATATCTTGTGTCTCTCTCTTGGGATGAGGACTCACTGTGAGTTATATTAACTTTCTTCTTTCCACTTTCTCCTTCCCCACTGGCACTTCTTCAGAACTAAATAAATACTGTTTTCCCTGTCTCTCATAAATCCTGGGGAGAGTGGATAAGATGTCAATGAAGGAACAAAAATACTCTGAGATGATGCAATGTAGTGGGTCTTGCAATATTTCTGACCAAGATGGGTATGCATAATCACAAAAAGAGAAACTATCACCTGTCTTATCTCAGCTGGGCAAGTTGCCCTTTTCTCAGTCTAGAATTCTTAGAAACCTTTGCTAATACCTTTGGTGCCAATTTACCAACCAGCTAATTAGCCTGCTTCCCATGTCATCCTCCCTGAAAAGCTGTCTTTCTACTCAAAACTATATATTTCAGTTACTTCAATATACTTGTGATGCTTTTACCTATAGAACCCCAAAAGGAACCGGATTTTCCAATGGCCCAGTTTCAAATTGCAAGGGGGACTCAGTCAGCTGTCTTTCCCACTCTCAGTGGAGCCCGCACTGGGTCCCTACAAGGTGGTACTGCTGAAGGAGTCTCAGAAAAAAATAGAGCACTCTTTTGAAGTGGATGAATACGGTAAGAATTCCACACATGTCAACACATTTATGACATTAAAGAACACAAGATCGGGTCATTTTTATATGTAGTGACAAGCAAAAACCTAGCATATAACAATCAAAAAGTAGCAAGAATTTTTATTTTCTAAATATTTGCCAAACATTTCATGCACTATCTCATTAAATCCTTACAATAGCCCTCTCAGGCAGATACTATACCATCTCTATTTTACAAATGAGTATATTGATACTAGAGAAGTTTCTACTGTTTCCCCATCTATTTTCCATGAAGTGATGGGACTGGATGCCATGATCTTCATTTTCTGAATGCTGAGCTTTAAGCCAACTTTTTTCTCTCCTCTTTCACTTTCATCAAGAAGCTTTTTAGTTCCTCTTCACTTTCTGCCATAAGGGTGGTATCATCTGCATATCTGAGGTTATTGATATTTCTCCCAGCAATCTTGATTCCAGCTTGTGTTTCTTCCAGTCCAGTGTTTCTCATGATGTACTCTGCATAGAAGTTAAATAAGCAGGGTGACAATATACAGCCTTGACATACTCCTTTTCCTATTTGGAACCAGTCTGTTGTTCCATGTCCAGTTCTAACTGTTGCTTCCTGATCTGCATACAGATTTCTCAAGAGGCAGGTTAGGTGGTCTGGTATTCTCATCTCTTTCAGAATTTTCCCCAGTTTATTGTGATCCACACGGTCAAAGGCTTTGGCATAGTCAATAAAGCAGAAGTAGATGGGGAAACAGTGTCAGACTTTATTTTGGGGGGCTCCAAAATCACTGCAGATGGTGACTGCAGCCATGAAATTAAAAGACGCTTACTCCTTAGAAGAAAAGTTATGACCAACCTAGATAACATATTCAAAAGCAGAGACATTGCTTTGCCAACTAAGGTCCGTCTAGTCAAGGCTATGGTTTTTCCTGTGGTCATGTATGGATGTGAGAGTTGGACTGTGAAGAAGGCTGAGTGCAGAAGAATTGATGCTTTTGAACTGTGGTGTTGGAGAAGACTCTTGAGAGTCCCTTGGACTGCAAGGAGATGCAACCAGTCCATTCTGAAGGAGATCAGCCCTGGGATTTCTTTGGAGGGAATGATGCTAAAGCTGAAACTCCAGTACTTTGGCCACCTCATGAGAAGAGTAGACTCATTGGAAAAGACTTCGATGCTGGGAGGGATTGGGGGCAGGAGGAGAAGGGGACGACAGAGGATGAGATGGCTGGATGGCATCATGGACTCAATGAACGTAGGTCTGAGTGAAATCTGGGAAATGGTGATGAAGAGGGAGGCCTGGTGTGCTGAAATTCATGGGGTCCAAACAGTTGGACACGACTAAGCAACTGAACTGAAATGAACTGAGAGAAATTAAAAATTTACCAAAATCATGGAGCCAAGAAGCATAAGAGATTTTAATAGTTCCAACTGACCCTATTCAAACATAAATTGTTAACCAATATATTGTGTCATCTACATGCATCTCTTGATCTATATCTTATAACAGGGTGTATTTTCTGGGATTACATCCTTGCTGTCTGTAACCTACATGTAATTTACGCTAATAATAGTTCTCAGACATTGAAACCATCTTATTAGTTATCAATTATGTAGAATTTCTAAGGTAAGTTAAATACATCATGCTGTGGATAAGGAGTTGTTGTTCTACTGCTAAGTCATGTCTGACTCTTTGTAACCCAATGGACTGCAGCATGCCACACTTCCCTGTCCTTCACTATCTCCTGGAGCTCACTCAGACTCATGTCCATTGAGTCAGTCATGCCATCCAACTATCTCATCCTATGCCTGCTCTTATCCTCCTGTCCTCAATCTTTCCTAGCATCACAGCCTTTTCCAATGAGTCAGCTCTTCACATCGGGTAGACAAAGCATTGCAGTTTCAGCTTCAGCATCAGTCCTTCCAATGAATATTCAGGGTTGATTTCTTTTAGGACTGACTGGTTTAATCTCCTTGCTGTCCAAGGGACTCTCAAGAATCTTCTCTAATACTACAGCTCGAAAGCATCAATGCTTTGGTGCTCAGCCTTCTTTATGGTCCAACTCGCAAACTCATACATGACTACTGGAAATACCATAGCTTTGACTATATAGGCCTTTGTCAGCAAAGTGATGTCTCTGCTTTTTAATACACTGTCTAGGTTTTTCATAGCTTTTCTTCCAAGGAGCAAGCGGCTTTTAATTTCATAGCTACAGTTACCATCTGAAGTGATTGTGAAGCCCAAGAATACAAAATCTGCCACTATTTCCACTTTTTCTCCATCTGTTTGCCATGAATAGGAGACTTATCACAAAAACAGGATTCTCCTGTCTCACCAGAACTGCCATGAGAATTATGGAACAGGGATTAATTGTAGGAACAACTAACCTTAAATACAACTGTGTGGGAGAGGCTGGAAAAGTCAGAGTGCCTCAGGAGGAGCTGATGGATCTGAGGAAATTACTAACCAGGCCTCCTGAAGCAAGGGTTAGGATGTACAGATCAGAACTTTCAAGAGCACATTCAGATTCCAGAGTGGACCACTGAGGGAAACTGGTAGAAGAATCAATGGGAGGATGTTAGCTCTCCCTCCTCCCACTTTGGTATTTCTATAACCAGGTGTCTGATAGTGGGCCCAGGGTCTCTGTGAGTCAGCAGGGATAGAAGTTGGGAAGAAGAGCTAGAGCAGACAGGGAAAAAAATAAGGACAAACTGAAAGTTTCTGGCCCCTCTGTACCTGTGACCAGATCTAATCATGGTGATCTTCAGAGACTAATGCAGCTGTTTCCCTCCCACCTTTGAAATCTTGGACAAATTCTGAGGAGAGTCTAGGAACTATAATACCAGCCTAAGTTACCATGGTGCTAACTGCCCATGGGTATGAATGGCATCTCTTTTTTGCCAGTAGTGACCTGCTGCTCCTTATTGTAACTGAAATCACTTCAGGTGACTCTTTGTTACAAGATTCTGTAATAGAATCATTACTAATACTCTTGCAAGACTTTCTGCCTGCTCTCACATTTGTGTTTTTTTTTCTTTTATTGATAACAGTTTTGCCCAAATTTGAGGTCCAAGTGAAAATGCCCAAGAAGATTAGTTTCCTAGAGGATGAATTTGAGGTTTCTGTCTGCAGCTTGTGAGTTACACATTTTCATCTCATTTCTATTTCCCTACCCTGTTTGTATTGCACATAATGATTACTGACCTTCCAACTATTTTAATTAAAGAAGGAACGAGTCTCTCCAACTTGTCTGAGCTTAGACGAAGGAGCAGGGGTGATAGCATGCAATATGTTTACTACTGTTAGTAAAATTATTAACTGAGCATTTAAAATGTGCCAGGCAATGTTCAAAGTGCCTTGCACTTACTTGCGTTTTTGTTCTTACACTAACCTTGTGAGATGAGGATAATAATTCTCATTTTACAAATGAGGGAACTATAACATATAAAGAATAAACTAATTTGTTCAAGTTCCTACAGACAATAAATGGCAGATTGGAATTTAAATCCAACAGTCTGGCTCCAGACCCTGAACCTTTCTGCATAATTCTATATTGCCTCGGCAATTAACAAAAAAATACATATAGCTGCATGAAGCATTTCTATATCCCAGACACTGGACTAAAGTGAACCCAAACCATCTAATTCTGGAGCCCAAAGCTTCCATGTTATTCCATGTCTTATTATCTCCAATTTTGTATTGTCCCTAATTTTTTTAACTCTGGGAAGCTAGAAAGAAGTTAAGCAGACCCTCTATCTTAAATGCTGGATATATTAATATAGAATCAAAAATACATGCATTTAACTTTTTTGCAAAGTAGAAATAGAGATACAGACATAGAGAACAAATGTAGAGACACCAAAAGAGGAAAGGGGTGTGGGATGAATTGGGAGATCGGAATTGACATGTATACACTACTGATACTATGCGTAAAATAGATAACTAATGAGAACATACGAGATAGTGCAGGAAACTCTACTCACTGCTCTGTGGTAACCTAAATGGTAAGGAAATCCAAAACAGAGGGGATATATGTTTCTGTATAGCTGACTCACTTTGTTATACAGCAGAAACTAACACAATATTGTAAAACAACTATATTCTGGTTTAATAAAATGAAATTTTTAAAAAGAAATAAAATGTATGCTATTTATTTCTTCTCTGATTGCCTTTGGGCAATAAAGTCCCCTCCAGTTACATCAAGGAGGTTGGATTTACTGCTTGCTTTTAAAAACAACATAAAAAAACATGTGTTTTCCTTCTCACCAGCTTTGATGCTTTACATTTTTTCATCAGGGAAAAAGCCTTTTGCTTCAGATTTAAAGAGAAGATTCAACAAAATGACTAAATTTAGTAAATAATATATTACTTTATCAGCACTTATAGAAATTTGAAGGGGAGGAGACACTAAAAAGGGGAAGCTTGGGGTTTCTGAGACCAAACTTCACCTACTTCACAGTTTGGACAGGGTCTCAAACTTAAGCATGCATGAGAATCTATGGAGGTGCTTATTTCAAATGTAGATTCCTTGGCCCCACCTCTAAATCTGAAGAAGGATTTGGTACTCTGAATCTCACTGCATGTCTCAGGGAATGTCCATGGAGGTGGTCCAGAAAGCATACTTTAAGAAACAATAGACTTGAGTTCAGCTTCACATCACGCCTTAGTCTGTTCAGGGTATCATAACAAAATACCACAGACTGAGGAGCTTATTAACAACAGAACTGTATTGTTCACAGTTCTATTGTTGTCCTGTCACTCAGTCATGTCCAACTCTTTGCGACCCCATGGACTGCAGACACCAGGCTTCCCCGTCCTTCACCATCTCCCAGAGCTTGCTCGAACTCGTGTCCACTGAGTCAGTGATGCCATCCAACCACCTCGTCTTCTGTCGGCCCCTTCTCCTCCTGTTCACAGTCCCAGAGGCTGGGAAATCCAAGATCAAGGTGCCTGCATGGTCACATTCTGGTGAAGGTCTTCTTTCTGGTTCAGAGCATCTTCTTACGTCCTCACATGGAAGGGGGGACAAGAGATCTCTCTGGAGCCTCTTTTATGAAGGCACTCACCCATTCATGAGAACTTCACCCTCCTCCCAAAACCCTCACCTCCTTAACTATCATCCTTTGGGATTTAGAATTTCAACATGAATTTCAGGGTGACATAAATATTCAGGCCATACATCACATCCTTCCATCAGATTTGGCAGAATCCAACTATCATGATACAGTTCATTTGTGATATTTTTGTTCTATAGCTAGTGCTTTCCCATTTAATTCCTCACTTATCCTCTTAAAACATATATAAGTTAGGGAGGACTTAGAAATACACTCTTGGGACATCCTTGATGGTCCAGTGGCTAAAAATTTGCCTTCCAAGGCAGGGGGTGCAGATTCAATTCCTGGTTAGGGAGATAAGATCCCACATTTTGCTGCCAAAAAGCCAAACGTAAAAAGAAGCAATATTATAACAAATTCTGGAAAGATTTTTAAGTCCACAACAACAACAAAAATCTTAAAAAGTAAAACCAGCAAACAAACAAAAGCAATACACTCTCTATGTTTCTCTAATTTTTTTCCCTAAAACAACTTTGGAGGTACTGACAAAGCTAGAATCATAACCTAGATAGTATGACAGCAGAAAAAGAAGGAAATAGGCAGTTTTATAGTCAAACCTCAACTGAGAGGAAAGTAAGATCTGAGAAAAACCACATTGTTACTTTTCCATTTGGAGGTGTTTCAAAAAAAAATTCAGTACTCATAAGTATTTTCTTTTAGAGGTATAGAGAAGACTGTTTCAGAATAAGTATTTCTAAAGTGCTAATGCTGTGAAAGGAAATGCAATTGCTGTAGATGAGTAAGATGAATGATCAAATCATGTATAGGAAATGTGAGTTATTTATGTTAAATATCTTTTTGTATGACCACTTTATTGTTACAGATACACATATGGAAAGCCTGTCCGTGGCCTGGTGACGATTAATGTATGCAGAAAATATTTGCACTACATTTCTCCCTGCTATGGAAAATATCCAAAAAGCATCTGTGAAGAATTCAGTCAACAGGTATATGGAAACCACTCTCCCCAGGACACTAACACCAGACCTTGCTTTGTTGTGACTGATAATACAATAAAGAACACAATACAATGCAACATAATACAATGCAATATGAGAGTAGTGTTTGAATTAGTCACCTAGGAAAACTGTGGAATAGGGAAATATTTTAAGATTGCCTGGCAATAATCAGAAACCACTTGAAGATAGGGCTCATGGATTTATGATAGTATTTATTTGGCCAGTTTTGCAATTTCCTTTTGATAGCAATCAAAATGCCAGGTTTCCGGGCATAAAAGGATGTGGAAGTCTCCAAAGTTGACTTTAATCAAACAGAAAACAGAAGAAAAATATGGCAAATGTTAGGAACCAGGCCTGTGGGAGAATCAAATGACACTATGGAATCTAACCTGCATGTGGGAGTCTATGAGATCAGCATCAGGTTGAAGAGAGGGGGACCAAGTGAAAAGATGGATGAGAGTCCTCGATTACATCAGAGATGTAAAGGAAACAGCAGCAGGACATGCTGTATTAAGAAATGAAATGTATGAATTACTGATTTCAGAGGAAGAGTACAAAAAAGGTCAAGGTGAGGCACTGTGAACAGACATTGTCAGGTGTGGAAAAGCAAGGTATCTAAGTTGCAGAATGAAAGGCTAAGGTGGTAAACATGATGATGAAGGTCAAGATGAATACTAATAAGCAAGATAATCATGAGAGAAATATAGCTGTCAAAATCTTTATCAAATCAGGGAGACTAAGATTCATTTTCATTTTCAAAAGAGTCATGGCATCTGTATATAAGTAAATTAAATTGATTAAAGTTGTGCAATAAATATTTATTTATTGTTCAATAAATATTTACAGGCAAGAATATTGGAATGGGTAACCATTCCCTTCGCCAGGGAATCTTCTGGACCCGGGGATCAAACCTTGGTATCCTGCATTGCAGGCAGACTATTTACCATCTGACCCACCAGGGAAGCCCAAATTAAGCATGACTAAATTTTACTATGCAATAAATATCATGCAAACAAGTAAAAAATGAAAACAAAACTTTATTATAATATGGAATCCAGTGTTTAGTTTAGAAATCTAATTTCTATAATGAATCATCTAGTCAATAAATATATGTGCTTTCATTAATGTCCTAGATATCAAGAAAACACAGTTAATAATCCCTAGTCAATATTTAGGCTTCCCTGATGACTCAGCAGTAAAGAATCTTCCTGCAATGCAGGAGATGTGGGTTCGATCTTGGGTCAAGAAGATCCCCTGGAGAAGGAAATGGCAACCCGGTATTCTTGCCTGGAGAATCCCATGGACAGAGAAGACTGGTGATCTATAGTCTATGGGGTGGCAAAAGAGTCAGACACAACCGAGCCACTGAACAACTACAGTCAATATTTAGGTCGAGATCATTACAGAGGCTTCTTCAGTTCAGTTCAGTCACTCAGTCGTGTCCGACTCTTTGTGACCCCATGAATCGCAGCACGCCAGGCCTCCCTGTCCATCACCAACTCCCGTAGTTCACTCAGACTCATGTCCATCGAGTCAGTGATGCCATCCAGCCATCTCATCCTCTGTCGTCCCCTTCTCCTCCTGCCCCCTATCCCTCCCAGCATCAGAGTCTTTTCCAATGAGTCAACTCTTCTCATGAGGTGGCCAAAGTACTGGAGTTTCAGCTTTAGCATCATTCCTTCCAAAGAAATACCAGGGCTGATCTCCTTCAGAATGGACTGGTTGGATCTCTTTGCAGTCCAAGGGACTCTCAAGAGTCTTCTCCAACACCACAGTTCAAAAGCATCAATTCTTCAGCACTGAGCTTTCTTCACAGTCCAACTCTCACATCCGTATACGACCACAGGAAAAACCATAGCCTTGACTAGACGGACCTTAGTCGGCAAAGTAATGTCTCTGCTTTTTAATATGCTGTCTAGGTTGGTCATACATTGCATTAGTCATGTCCAACTCTTTCCGACTCTATGGACGATAGCCCACCAGGCTCCTCTGTCCAAGAGCTTCCCCGGGCAAGAATACTGGAGTCGGTTACCATGACCTCCTCCGGGGGATCTTACCAATCCAGAAATCTAACATGCATCTCCTGTGTCTCCTGCATTGGCAGGCAGGTTCTTTATCACTAGTGCCACATAGGAAGGAAAGTTTAATATGACAGAAATGGGATAGGCTTTCAGAAGCGAGGGGAGAAAGCAAAGGTTTGCAGTGATTTGATGCAATGATTAGTGAACAAATTTTGTATCACCTGGGGGAAAAGATAAGGACCCAAAAGGTGAACAAAACATTTGTAAAATTTTCTTCTATGGCCAACACAAAATCGTCATTGGTTGAAAACTGACTTTTTTAAATCACAAATCAGAGAACCCAGGACTTCTCTTCCTTTCTTTTCAGACAGACGATGAAGGTTGTTTCACACAACTAGTAAATGCTAAATCACTTCAGCTGAAACAAAAAGGATATGAGAACACATTAGAAGTGGAAGCCAAGGTCAGAGAGGAGGGAACAGGTTTGTATTATTATTAAATGTGTATTAATTTGTTGAACATTTATCAAATATTCAATCCATGTAAAATACTTTCTAGTTTCTGGGGACTGTGTTAGTGATATGGTCTCTTCCCTCAAGGAATCAGGAATCTAAAAAGAAATTATACATATAAATGGCTATGTATATATGTATCTATGTATTATATATGACCATAATAAAATCTGGAGGCTTCCCAGGTAGCACTAGTGATAAAGAAACCGCCTGCCAGATCCCCTGGAGGAGGGAATAGCAACCCACTCCAGCACTCTTGCCTGGAGAATCCCATCAACAGAGGAACTTGGCAGGCTATGGTCCATACGGTCGCAAGGAGTCAGACACGACTGAAGCAACTTGGCCCACATCATAAAGTTTTCACAGGAAGTTAATAAATAAGGGCACAATAAGTGTGAAGAGACATAGTTTATTCTAATATAGACAAAAAAAAACTTCTAAAAGGTAGCATTTGAGCAGATTTGAATAGAATGGATTGTATTTCAAAACAGTAATGCACCAGAAAAGCATAATAAGCATAAAACAAATGTCTTCAGTCCCAAAGGAATCTTTAAAAGTAGGTTGGTTATAAAGGTGTTTAGAAAAGTAAGTTGTATACTAGAGAGGTTAGACTTTCTTATGAAAGAATTGGATATCTTCAGCTATATTTAAGAATGACCTAATAAACTATTTTTAAGTTAATTCCAAAAAAAATTCATATAAATAAAATAATTGTTAATTCCAAATAAAATGCTAACTTAACAGAACCCTTAAATATAAAAAAAATAGCAAGTGAACCATACAATGCTAATTACAAGGGAAGGCAATGATAAAAAGTAAAAAAAAAAAAGTCTGTTAATGCTATTAAAAGTATGAGTCCATACCCAGAATTATCATAATGCTGTTTTGAATATTATCCATTTTTTAAAAATCATGTTTTCATCACATAGAAAAAAACACAAATTTCACTTTTCTTCAAAGGGATGTCAATCCTAAATGTGATTTAAAACATTTGAGTAAAACTTTTTAGTTTTTTCACTTCAAGCTATTAAATATTTTCCAACTGCCATTTAGTAGTTTTATATAGAATATACAGTACTTAGACTACTCAGAGAAAAGAACATGGCATATATTAAAATTATACAATGCAAAAGAGGGCTTTGGTTATATTTTTATATTTGTAAAGTTAAAGTTTGATTTAAATAGTCACTTTTATTTTTTTATTGTCATTTCAGTTTAAAAAATATAAGAACAAGAAAAAAAAAGTTAATTTTAGCAGGCGTGAAAAGGACAGGGTAGATGAAAAATATGTTACAATGTGTTAAATCAGAATACTGTCCAAAATGACCCCAAAGACTACAATTTTGGAGGTCTGGGAAATGAAAATATCATTAACCAAGATAAGGAAAAGATGAGAAAGAATTATGGTGATAAGGATTTGTCTAAGACAATTCATCATAGCTTGGAATATCAAAATGTCAGTTGATTCACTCAATGGACAATTTCAAAAGAAAAGTCTGAGCAAAATCAGGATCTGAAATGTAAATCTGAAACCATTCTTATTGTATTCAGATCATCCTAAGAGAAAAAGCAAGTGTTCTGAAACTAAGTTAATTATCATTGCTAAATTGAGGCTAGAGGTGGACAAGGAGGGGCTGAAAAACTGAAACAACTACAGTCAGAAGATTAGATAAATAGGCAGAATAAAACTAGAAGACATAGGGTTAGAGAAGGAAATGGCAACCCACTCTGTATGACTAGGTGATTGAGCACACATAGGGTTAGAGTTGGCGGGAATGAAAAAGTAGATTCTTTTGACAGAGGAAGACTTTAGATAATGGAGGTAAAATACAGATCACACTTCACTGAATGAAAAAGCCTTGGGTGTTGGCTATACTTTTCACCATGTGCTGAAAGAAGGCTTTTGCTGGGGAAGGGGTTTCTGACAGAAATTTAAGAATATTTTTAGGCCAGTGTGAAGAATCAAGTTGTTCCCAGATGGTTGCTGGAGGGGAGCAAATCAGAGCAAGATCTCTGAGGAAATGAGGAAAAAATCTCCTCAAGAACATGGATGGAACAAGCAGGATATTTGTGAAACGAAAGAATTGAGGAATTATAGACGTCAATGAAAGAATAAGAGTATATGGATGGTTTTTTCTTAATAATGGAGTGAAGCTGGGATGGGATAGGAGGTGAGGTGAACAGAACATATAGAACAGTTCAACTTTTCTGAATTATTCTTCAGGGTTGGAACTAACAGGACATGGATCAAGTGAAATCACAAACACCTTAAGCAAACTGAAATTTACTAAAGTGGATTCACATTACAGACGTGGGCTTCCTTTCTTTGGGCAGGTAAAGTTTCTTTTCAATATAACCATATTTGGGGGCATGTGACTTCTAGGAACACCAATTTTTATATCAAAACATCTTTTAAATGAATCAAAATTCTTTTATTATACAAAAGCAAAATTTATTATAAAAACAAACATTTATTTAGAGTGAGTAAAGAAATTATAAAAACTTAAAAGGCAAACGCCTTATATAGGGCTTCACTGGTGGCTCAGCAGTAAAGACTCTACCCGCCAAGCAGGAGACCTAGGTTTGATACCTGAGTCAGGAAAATTCCCTGGAGAAGGAAATGGTAACCCACTGCAGGAGATCCCATGGACAGAGGAGCCTAGCAGGTTACAGTCCACGGGGTCACAAAAGGTCGGACACAACTGAGCAACTAAACCGTGACAACAAAAACAAAAAGAAGCCTTATAATGAGATACAGAACAACAAAGATGAAGAAAGCTGGGGAAGGTAACACTGTGAATCTACTGTCGGCAGTTCTCGATTAAACGCTCATAAGTTATCTAAACAGAAATGTCAGAAAGCAAAATATTTTAGAGCCCAGAAAACAAATCTTACTTTTATATGCTAAGATCTTCATTAGATGACAATGGCCAAGGTGTCAAGAAGTGAACACAATAGAGTGGAAAATGTTATTGCTATATAACACCTGAAATCAGCTTTCACTTTCTTATTTCTCTTTCCTACTTCTAGGTTCTTCTAGTTGATGAGAAGGATCAGCCAATCCCCAATGAGCCTGTAGTGGTCAATGTGGGTATGTTTCAGTACAGTGCCAGATTTACTACAAATGAGCACGGTTTGGTGAACATTTCCATTGATACCAGTAACTTCACATCTTCTTTCATTTCAGTTGGGGTAAGTGGACATCTAAATACAAAATAAGAAATAAAAAATTCTGTCAGAAAGCTTTCACTTTAGACTTTATGACATGATCTTGTTTCAGGAGACATTTATTAAACCATCTTGACAGTCCCTTGAAAATCCAACATTTTTATAGCTTTATTACAAACTCGATTTTAATTGTTTCTTTGGTAAACCACAATTTTCATTTTGTGTGAAATATTCTAATGTCCTTATGCACTGTACAACCATAAGGATATTAAGAAAAAGTTATTGATCTTGATTATGAGTGAATGTGACTAAATCCATACAGTGTAACTTTAAATAAACTTAACGGAAAGTTGTTTATAGGTTACTCTTTATTTTGGAAGGCAACCTATAATGAAATCAAGTAAGCATGGGTCTTAAAAAATCTTCAGCAAATGACAGAGTGACTTTATATATATATATATATATATATATATATATATATATATAATGTTAATAAGAATAACTTACTTAAGACCTTTATTCTATCCATTAGGTCACTTACAAACAGAATAACTACTGTTTTGATAGCAGATGGGTTGAAGAATCTCACATACCAGCAATGCACACTGCAACACATATTTTCTCCCCAAGCAAGAGTTACATTCAGCTTGAACCTGTGGCTGGTACTGTGACCTGTGGGCAAACACAGGAGATTCGGGTGCACTACATCCTGAATGGACAAATTCTGACAGATGAAACGGAATTAACCTTTTATTATTTGGTAAGACTAAAAGCCACTGTAGCTCTTCCTAATGATATAAACCCTAAAAAGATAGCTATTTAGTTGCTAAGTCATGTCTGACTCTCTGCAACTGGGATTTCCCAGGTAAGAATAATGGAATGGGTTGCCATGTCCTTCTCCAGGGGATCTTACCAGCTCAGGATCAAACCCAGGTCTCCTGCACTGCAAGTAGATTCTTTTCTACTGAGCCACTAGGGAAGTTCCAACTAAAAAGATAGAATTTGTATCTAAATCAGTCAGTTCAGTTCAGTTCAGTCACTCAGTCATGTCCGACACTTTGCCACCCCATGAACTGCAGCACGCCAGGCCTCCCTGTCCATCACCAACGCCCGGAGTTCACTCAGACTCACGTCCATCAAGTCAGTGACCCCATCCAGCCATCTCATCCTCTGTCGTCCCCTTCTCCTCCTGCCCCCAATCCCTCCCAGCATCAGAGTCTTTTCCAATGAGTCAACACTTCTCATGAGGTGGCCAAAGTACTGGAGTTTCAGCTTCAGCATCATTCCCTCCGAAGAAATCCCAGGGTTGATCTCCTTCAGAATGGACTGGTTGGATCTCCTTGCTGTAATGACCTTTATATCAATATAATTTGTTTCTGTGTTTATGAGTGAAAAAAAGTTGCTTCCTAGCAAATTAATGCTTTAATTTTTCGTTCATGTTCTAGTCTCCCCTGAAAGTTTAAGTTTTTTTCATTTTTTTCTGAGATCCATTGGAAAATTATTAAACAGAAGAGGAAAACATGTTTTATCTTAGAACTCAGTAGATCAATCGACAAAAGATAAAAATCAAAACAGTCAATAGGAAATAAAATGTATAAACAATCTTTAGGAAAAATGTTGAATTTTACATTAATTGGAGAAGTGAAAATTTTAAAAATAAAGCAGTAGACTTTTACTCCTATAAAAGTTCTAAATAATTTACGAGTTCAAGAATTTGTGTGTGACTATAGGCAAAAGTACATTGACAGGCATATTATAAGTTGGTATGATACTTTTGGGGTCAGTATACCTATTTACATCCAAAAACTAGAAATATTCAAAGCTGGTAATTACCCAAGTAAGACTTTTGAACAAAAAAAAAACCTTATGTGTTAGAAAATTCTGTATAGGAACATATAATATATATAGTATTTTTGTAATTCTAAAAAAAGTAAAATAATTGACAGTAAGTTAGAATCCTAGTTTTATTGCTTCTTAGTTATGTGACCTCAGGTAATTTACTTAATCTCATCTGTAAAGAATAATGTCAATCATCTCATAGAGTTATTGTTGTGATCCGCACAATCAGAGGCTTTAACGTAGTCAATAAAGCAGAAGTAGATTATTTCTGGAATTTTGTTGTTTTTTCAATGATCCAGTGGATGTTGGCAATTTGATGTCTGGTTCCTCTGGTTCCTTTTCTAAATCCAGCTTGAACATCTGGAAGTTCTCTGTTCACATACTGTTGAAGCCTTGCTTGAAGGATTTTGAGAATAACCTTGCTAGCATGTGTACTGAGTACAACTGTGCGGTGTAGTTTGAATATTCTTTGGCATTGCCTTTCTTTGGGATTGGAATGAAAACTGACCTTTTCCAGTCCTGTGGCCACTGCTGAGTTTTCCAAATTTGCTGGCATATTGAGTGCAGCACTTTCACAGCATCATCTTTTGGATTTGAAATAGCTCAGCTGGAATTTCATCACCTCCACTAGCTTTGTTCATAGTAACACATCCTAAGTTCTGCTTGACTTCACACCCCAGGTTGTCTGATTCTAGGTGAGTGATTACACCATCGTGGTTAGGGTCAGGCAGGAGGAGAAGGGGACAACAGAGGATGAGATGGTTGGATAGCATCACCAACTCAATGGACATGAGTTTGGGTAAACTCTGGAAGTTAGTGATGGACAGGGAGGCATGGCATGCTGCGGTTCATGGAGTTGCAAAGAGTCAGACATGACTGAGCGACTGAACTGGACTGAACTGAAGCCCTTTTTTATACAGTTCTGTATATTCTAGTGGCTTTCTTGGTGGCTCAGATGGTAAAACATCTGCCTGCAATGCGGCAGACCAGGGTTCGATCCCTGGGTCGGGAAGATCCTCTGGAAAAGGAAATGCCAACCCACTCCAATACCCTTGCCTGGAAAATCCCATGGACAGCGGAGCCTTGTATGCTATATAGTCCATGGGGTTGCAAAGAGTCGGACACAACTGAGCGACTTCACTTTCTGTATATTCTTGCCAACTCTTCTTAACATCTTCTGCTTCTGTTAGATTCACACCATTTCTTTCCTTTATTGTGCCCATCTTTGCATGAAATGCTACCTTGGTGTATTTAATTTTCTTGAATACTTATGCTTCATTGACTACACTGAAGCCTTTGACACAGTTTTCCGCAACAAACTGCAGAAAATTCTGAAAGAGATGAGAATACAAGATCAGCTTATCTGCCTCCTGAGAAACCTGTATGCAGGTCAAGAAGCAACAGTTAGAACCAGACATGAAACAATGGACTGGTTCAAATTTGGGAAAAGAATATGTCAAGGCCGTATACTGTCACCCTGCCCATTTAACTTATATGCAGAGTGCATCATGTGAAGTGCCAGTATGGATGAAGTACAAGCTGGAAGCAAGATTGTTGAGAGAAATATCAACAACCTCAGATATGCAGATGACACCACCCTAATGGAAGAAAGCAAAGAGGAACTAAAGAGCCTCTTGATGAAGGTTAAAGAGGAGAGTGAAAAAGCTGGCTTAAAACTCAACATTCAAAAAACTAAAATCATGGCATCCAGTCCCATCACTTCATGGCAAATAGATGGGGAAATAATGGAAACAATGACAAGCTTTATTTTCTTAGACTCCAAAGTCACTGCAGATGGTGACTGCAGCCATGAAATTAAAAGATGCTTCTCCTGGAAGAAAAGCTATGACAAACCTAGACAGTGTATTAAAAAGCAGAGACATCACTTTACCTACAAAGGTGCATATAGTCAAAGCTCTGGTTTTTCCAATAGTCATGTACGGATTAGAGAGGCGGACCATAAAGAAGGCTAAGCACCAAAGAATTGATGCCTTCAAGCTGTGGTGCTAGAGAAGACTCTTGAAAGTCCCTTGGACAGCATGGAGATCAAACTGGTCAGTCCTAAAGGAAATCAACCCTGAATATTGATTGGAAAGCCTGATGCTGAAGCTGAGGCTCCTATACTTTGGCCACCTGATGCAAAGAGCTGACTCATTGGAAAAAATCTTGATGCTGGGAAAGATTGAGGGCAGAAGGAGAAGAGGGTAACAGAGGATGAGATGGTTGGATGGCATCATCGACTTAATGGACATGAGTTTGAGCAAACTCTGTGAGATGGTAAAGGACAGGGAAGCCTGGTGAGCTGCAGTCCATGGGATTGCAAATAGTCAGACACAACTGAGCAATGAAACAACAGCAACATCGTTATTGCCAGAATTAAAGAAAAATCTTAAAATTATTTAGTTCAGTACCAGACACATGGAGAGTGTAAATGCTTTTAATTTTTTGCTGTTTTTTAAAATAAAGGCAGCAATAGATAATACTTACATTATAGTTTATACCTCCCTTCACTATATATTGCTTTGCATATAATAGATGCTTAAAATATATGTTGAAAGAGTATGTAAATTTAAAATATTAATATCTAAGATAAGTAGTAAATAGTAAGAAAATTCTAAAACATTGTAAAATTACATGTTTGTTATTTAAAGTATATTGTGTGAAGTTTATTACTTAAACTACACATATTGGAAAATATTGGAAGAGAAATTTAGTAAACGAAAGTAACTTTTGGGTTGAAATAGTGAGATTCTTGTTATTTGTGAATTATAAATATGTTATTTGTATATTATAAATATGTAAGTTTAAAAATTACCCTTTAAAATGATACTAAACATATTTCCCTCTGTCTTCAGATCAAAGCAAGAGGAAGCATTGCTCAATCAGGAACCCATGTGTTATCCATTAAACAAGGAGAGTGTAAGTATTTTCAGGATTTCCTGTTTTTTTTTTCTCTTAAATTGCCCTAAACACTTTAGCTATTTCTTACATCAGAGCAAATGGCTACCAACTTTCTTCCATCAACCAAAGATGGGGAAGCTGATTTTTAAAATAAGAATACTAGGTTCATTTTAGTACTTTTTAAAATCCTTTTTATAATGTTTCTATATTTTAAATTTTATTTCTAAAGTAAAATATATTCATCTTATTATTAAATTTTTTAATGCAGAAAATAACTGAAAAATGAGAATAATCACCAAAGAAATATTTTACTCTGTATGATTTTGTATTAGTTTCTTATTGCTTCTGTAGGAAGCTTGCTGGCTAAAAACCACACAAATTTACTTTCTTGTAGTTCTGTAGAAAGAAGTCTTACTGGGCTAACATCAAGGTGTCAGCAGAATTAAATTCCTTCTGGAACTCCAGAGGATTACCTGTTTCCTCACCTTTTGCAGCTTCTAAAGACCTCCTGCATTCCTAAATTTATGGCTTCTTCTATCTTAAGTGCTAGCAACACACCATCTTCAAGTCTCTCACTTGTATTCCTGCCTCTCTCTTTTAGATCATACTTTCCTTCTGGATTTTCTTGAATCATAAATATCCATTGATATCTGTTAGTTAACTTTTCAAGAAATACTCTATTACCAAAGATACGTATGTTTAGTCTCTTTGTTACATATCCCCAGGCTAAATCTCATAAGTAGCGTCCCTTTATTCCTGTTCATTTGAATTATAGGCTGTCAGTTTACTAAAACAAGTTTTATTTTTTAAAAAAGCATATTTGGAAAGATCAAAAAGTCCATTCACCCAAGGTGAGTGAATATTTTCAAGAAAAATAAAGAATATGTATTATAAAGATCAGAACATATTTGTCTTTTATTTTTGACACACCATTTCTCACATTAGTGCCTGACACACAGTGAGTATGCAATACATATTTTTTAACTAATTAGTAAATGAAGATTAAGAAATTTCTTTATGATTTACAACTTAAATTTTTTGGAAAAAAAGTTTCCCCATCAAAACTATACTTCAAGAGAGTCTATCTTCCTATCTTGATATAGCTCATAATAGGAGCTTTGCATAAAAACATTAATAAAACATGATCATTGCCCTCAAGATGCTATATTTTTTGTGCACTCTTCTGCTTATATGTTTGAATAAATCCCATTCTTTACTAAAAATTCTAATGGAAGAACTTAGAATTAAGTACTATTTCTTTATTTTGTAAAGTAGAAAAATTGCTAGTGAAAAAAAAAAAAAGTCTCAACTTGCTTAAGATAAACTACTGTGCCAAGAAGGGTCTCTTTTCACTCTATTTCTCTTTTTATCTCTTTTTATTTAAGCAGTTCAACAAAACATAAAGCCAGCATTGCACTTCAACATTCTTCAGAATTTTCCAAATGAAGATTGATTTTTATTTAATCTCCTAACTCTATTTATTCACCACCTTTGTTGAAATAATCATAAAAAGCTGGAATAAAAAGACCTTTATAATTAATCATGACTTTTAGATTGTGCTTAAAATCTTGTAATTCTTTGAATTTCAAATTCATCTGTTATTAAATTTCTACTAACTCTATCACTAAATGAAAGCTTTTTTTTCTAGTCTATCCATTTTTCCAGCAGCATGAGACAACCAAGGCCATAATAAAGACATACCACTCTAAACCCTGCTCACCTTAGATTCTCCTTAGGTCCATAAAATCTCTTTTCTAGATAAAAACTCTAAATAAATTTTTTTATTGCTTAAAAAAATTGAATTCAGGTACTCAAATATGGAACAGTCCCTCTAATTTTCCATTTATCATGGATTTTTATGGGACTGAACATTATCTTGGTTTTTCAAGAGCAGGTAAGTTTGTTCCCAATAGCATATCAAAAGCCAAATTTCCTCATGAGGAAATTTCTTCAAAATTAGTTCCTGCTTCCCTTGTCACTCAGCTGGTAAAGAATCTGCCTGCAATGCAGGAGACCTATGTTTGATCCCTGGATTGGGAAAATCCCCTAGAGAAGAGAAAAGCTACCCTTTCAGTATTCTGGCCTGAAGAATTTCATAAACTGTACAGTCCATGGGGTCACAGAGAGTCGGACACGACTGAGAGACTTTCAGTTCAGTCTCTCAGTCGTGTCCGACTCTTTGCGACCCCATGAATTGCAGCACGCCAGGCCTCCCTGTCCATCACCATCTCCTGGAGTTCACGCAGACTCATGTCCATCAAGTCGGTGATGCCATCCAGCCATCTCATCCTCAATGAGTCAACTGTTCGCATGAGGTGGCCAAAGTACTGGAGTTTCAGCTTTAGCATCATTCCTTCCAAACAAATCCCAGGGCTGATCTTCTTCAGAATGGACTGGTTGCATCTCCTTGCAGTCCAAGGGATTCTCAAAAGTCTTCTCCAACACCACAGTTCAAAAGCATCAATTCTTCAGTGCTAAGCTTTCTTTATAGTCCAACTCTCACATTCATACATGACCACAGGAAAAACCATAGCCTTGACTAGATGGATCTTAGTCAGCAAGTAATGTCTCTGCTTTTGAATATGCTATCTAGGTTGGTCATAACTTTTCTTCTAAGGAGTAAGCGTCTTTTAATTTCATGGCTGCAGTCACCATTTGCACTGATTTTGGAGCCCCGAAAAAAAAAGTCTGACACTGTTTCCACTGTTTCCCCATCTATTTCCCATGAAGTGATGGGACCAGATGCCACGATCTTCATTTTCTAAATGTTGAGACTTAAGCCAACTTTTTCACTCTCCTCTTTCACTTTCATCAAGAGGCTTTTTAGCTCCTCTTCACTTTCTGCCATAAGGGTGGTGTCACCTGCATATCTGAGGTTATTGATATTTCTCCCAGCAATCTTGATTCCAGCTTGTGTTTCTTCCAGTCCAGCGATTCTCATGATGTACTCTGCATAGAAGTGTAATAAGCAGGGTGACAATATACAGCCTTGATGTACTCCTTTTCCTATTTGGAACCAGTCTGTTGTTCCATGTCCAGTTCTAACTGTTGCTTCCTGGCCTGCATACAGATTTCTCAAGAGGCAGGTTAGGTGGTCTGGTATTCCCATCTCTTTCAGAATTTTCCACAGTTTATTGTGATCCACACAGTCAAAGGCTTTGGCATAGTCAATAAAGCAGAAATAGATGTTTTTTCTGGAACTAACTTTCACTAATAGAATTTAAATCCTACATAGTATATTAAGTATCTTGAGAGGTGAAATGGGGAGAAGGAAGTGTCTCCGTAAGATAAAGCATACTTTATTTTGATGATAGCTATGTAAATGGTTGTTTTTCCACTTGTCTTGGATTTCTGGGAAGCTGTTAAATTTAAGCACTCTAGTGTTTAATCGTTCGTTATGGCATCTTAATAATTAATTCCTGTCTATGTTTAGCCCTGCTTCAGAAATTTAATTTCATATGGTTTTAGTTTTATTACTTCAATTTTTTTTACTAATTCATTTTCTAAATTTATTTTTAATTGGAGGATAATTGCTTTCCAATGGTATATCGGTTTCTGCCATACAAAAATATGAACCAGCCACTAGTTCACATTTATTTTAACCCTGCTGTTTTGTGTATTTCCCCCACAAGTTGCCCTCAAATATTCTATAGATGTATAAGACAACAGCTTTAAAATAAATGTATGCTACAAAGATCAGACAGAACAAGATTAAAGGTGCATGAATTAAACACTATGTAATTCACACAGAAAACAACTGAGATAGATGCATTATAAAAATCAGAGGCATACTCTATTTTGTACATGATTATGTGTACCTGTGCTTTTGCTTAGTCACTCAGTCATGTCCAACTCTTTTCAGTCCCAGGGACTGTAGCCTGCCAGGTTCCTCTGTCCATGGAGATTCTCCAGGCAAGGATACTGGAGTGGGTTGCCATGCCCTCCTCCAGGGGGTCTTCCCAACTCAGGGATTGAACCCAGGTCTCCCGCATTGCAGGCGGATTCTTTACCAGCTGAGCCACTAGGGATGCCCAAGAATACAGGAGTGGGTAACCTATCCCTTCTCCAGGAGATCTTCCCGACCCATGAATTGAACCAGGGTCTCCTGCATTGCAGGCCAATTCTTTACCAGCTGAACTACCAGGGAAACCCATGTGTACCTGTATCTCTGCTCTATTGTAAATGGCCTGAAGGTAAGGACTGTGTTGCATTCTTTGACTTGCCCTCATGCATATGACAGGCTTCCCTGGACATGACAGCGACTACACACATTCATATGACAAAACTTGTGCTGACTGTATCATAGAGATCATTAAAGATGTCTAGAAGGTCTTCTCTCTTGACTTCTTAATATCTTTTTTTTTAATTTAAAAATAGAGACTTACTAAATGTTCTTTCCTTCTTAAGCAGAGGAAATTAACAATGTAATCTACATCTTTAAGGAAAATAATATCAGTAGTTCAGTATATGTTTACTGAATACTACTGCATAGAATCTGCCTGCAATGCAGGAGATCCAGGTTTGATCCCTAGGTGGGGAAAATCCCTTGGAAAAGGGAATGGCAACCCACTCCAGTATTCTTGCCTGAAGAATTCCATGGACAGAGGAGCCTGGAGGGCTACAATCCATGGAGTCACATAGAGTCAGACATGACTGAGAGACTAACACTTTCACTTTCACTGCAAGCGCAATGGCATAAAGGCAAGTCTTTTTGTAACTTTAGTACACTCCACATATAAATAAGCAAAATAATTTGAGAAGCTCCTCTTTATAAAACTGAAGCTCTTCCCTCTTCCTAATCTATTATCTTGAACTTTCTTTACTTTGCAGTAAAAGGGGTATTTTCCTTCTCCTTTCGAGTGAAATCAAACATTGCTCCTATAGCCCAGTTACTTGTTTATACCATTTTACCTAATGGAGAAGTTGTCGCAGATACTGAGACGCTCGACATTGAAAACTGTTTTGCCAATAAGGTGGGTGTTTTGTTTAAGCCCAGTCCTTTTCTTCATCTCCTCTTTTTGAAGCATGGAAAATAAGGAACTTATGTTCATTAAAAGACGGTCAGGTGGTGCTTCTAAAACTTTCTGCCAAAGGATCTCTAACAGCAGAGAATGATAACAAAAGCTGAGCAGTCTAATGGAGTAGTTCAAAGCAGGTGGCCATTAGCACGATTTCTTGCAAGTCTCTTGTTTTATCTGAAAATTCATGAGGAATTCAAAATATATTCTAGGGACTTCCCTGGGGTGTGTGCTGTGTGCTAAATTGCTTCACTCAGTCCAACTCTTTGTGACCCTATGAACCATAGCCCACCAGGCTCCTCTGTCTATGGGATTCTCCAGGCATGAATACTGGAGTGGGTTGCCATGCCCTCCTCCAGGGGATCTTTCTGGTCCAGGGATCAAACCTGCATCTCTTACCTGCATTGCAGGTGGATTCTTGATTACTAGCACCACCTGGGAAGCCTGGGGTAGAAGAGTGTTTTAAGATTGTAACAATTGGAAAATTCATTGCTATAATTATATCCTCCTTACAGGTAAATCTGAGCTTCTCCTCAGCCCAAGGCCTTCCAGCCTCAAACACCAGCCTGAAGATCACAGCCGCTCCTTACTCTCTCTGTGGCCTCCGAGCTGTGGACAAGAGTGTCCTGCTAATGAAGCCTGAAGCCGAGCTCTCACCTCAGTCAGTGAGTCCCATCTCAGTCTCAGATATCAGAAAATGCACACATGATATGACCATTTCTGGAAGCTGGAAGTTATACCTGCAAAGGACAAGTTCTTTAGAGTGTCAGGAATAGTGCACTAAGTCACATAAGAGTTTGAATTCTACTTGTTTCTGAAAAAGACATTGCACAAGATGCTTTCCACAGATCATCTCACTTCATTGTCTGCTACGATGTATCAAAGACTGAGCAATCTTGCCCACCTGTGCCTCGCACAGTCCTCACATGTAAAAGATGCTCAACACATTTTTAATGAGTAAAGAAATGAATAATTCCTTAAGGAGGGCATTATTACCTTCATTTTATGGATTAAGAAAACACAGCAGAGTTAGATTAAGGAACTATAGAAATAATGCACCAAAAAATATATTTTAAAGGTGGAATTTGAACCAAATTTTATTCAATGCCAGTCTAACACACCACAATTCCAGATAGTATGTGAAATGTCAAATTTTTTAAATCTTCTCTAAAGTCCAGGCACTTACTTGTTTTAAGTATGGACAAAAGAGATTCCAATCAAATTTGTCTTTTAAACATGTTTCTTGGGACTTCCCTGGTGGTCCAATGGATCAGACTCTGCTTCTACTGCAGGGATCTCAGATCCTTGCTTGGGGAGTTAAGATCCCATATGCTGCGCAGCACAGCTTTAAAAAAAAAAAAAAAAAAAAAAAGACGTTTCTTATAATGAAAAACTTGTAAAAGAGTTCTGTTTTATAGTCTTCATTGTCCATTTATTTATTTAACAAATATCCACTGCATTTTGACTACAAGATAGTGCTCTGAGAATAAGAGTTCTAATGGTGAAAAATAGATGTGGTCTTTGACCATTTTAGATTCATAGTCTTATGTGTTAAGCAAGCAAGCAACAAAAACACATTAACAAATAGTAGTTCTAAGTGTCGGTAAGTATCATTTAAGGAATAAACAGGATGTTGAGATGAAGAAAACAGTTGAGCAAGTTTTAATGCAGTGATCGGGATCTCTTCTTAGATTGTCAAATAACAGGGGCAGGGGCAGGGAATGTAAAGAATGAAAGCAGCATGAAAGTCCTGAGGCCAGAACAACAGAGTGTTTCCAAAGGAAACGGTAATGACCTCCCATAAAGTGGTGAGAGAAAAGGATGGTAGAGGCAGTTGGTGGAATGAAAGTCAGGAAGATCATAAGGAGGACTGTGAACTTGGAGTGGAATTAGGCATTGACAGCAAAGTGAAAAGTGAAAGTGAAGTCATTCAGTCATGTCTGACTCTTTTGCGATCCCATGGACTGTAGCCTACCAGGATCCTCCGCCCATGGGATTTTCCAAGCAAGAGAACTGGAGTGGGTTGCCATTTCCTTCTCCAGGGGATCCTCCCGACCCAGGAATTGAATTGACAGCAAAGGCAATGATATATCAGTGAAGAGTTTAAAGCAGGAGAGCGACAATTTAGATTTACCTGGTTATGAAGATCCTGTTTGCTGTTCAGAGTATGGGAGCAAGAATGAAAGCATGGAAATAGGAGGCTATGGTAGTAGCTTAGATAAGAGATGACAACAGGTCCTCATGGAGTCAGTGTGTCTTTAACAGCCTAAATACTGTATGACTGAGCAGGTGGCCTTATGATGGGGCTTCCCAGGTGGTACTAGTGGTAAAGAACCTGCCTGCCAGTGTAGAAGACATAAGAGATGTGGATTCTATCCCTGGAATGGGAAGATCCCCTGGAGGAGGGCATAGCAACCCACTCCAGTATTCTTGCCTGGAGAATCCCATGGACAGAGGAGCCTGGTGGCTACAGTCCATAGGGTCACAAAGAATCGGACACAACTGAAGCAACTCAGCACGCACGCACAAGGCAAAAACTGAACTAGAATGAATTTATTTCTGGGTTAACTTTGCATCTAGTTTCCTCCTGAGTTAAACCTGGTCCTACAGCAGTAGACTTGGGGGGGGTGGGGGGAAACCTGGTAAGAATCTAATCACATAAAGTGGGAAAAGGAAACAAATTAAGTATTTACAGAGGTTGTTTCTAGGTGATGGATATGAATGACTTCTATTCTTTCATAATGCTTCTCTGTGCTTTCTTTTAAAAGTTGGACCTAGGGTCTATCAAACAGAATGCAGTATGTCAGAAAGAGAAAAACAAATGTATTAATGCATATATGTAGAGTCTAGAAAAATGGTACTGATGAACTTATTTCCATGGCAGGAATAGAGACACAGACAGAGAGAATGACATATAGGCACAGGGTGGGGAAGGGAACAGTGGGGCGAATTGGGAAATTAGGACTGACATATATACACTACCATGTGTAAAATAGATGGTTAGCAGGAACCTGCTGTAAAGCAGAGGAAGCTCAGCTTGGTGCTCTGCGATGACCTGGAGGGGTGGGATGAGACGTGAAGTGGGAGGATGTTCCAAGAGGGAGGGGATACATGTATACAAATAGCTGATTCACTTCGTTGTACAGCAGAAGCTAACACCACATTGTAAAGCAATTATACACCAATAAATATAAATAAAATTCAAAAGATAAATTTAAAAAAAAAAAGTAGGCATTTGGGCTGGGAGACAAAGAGACTTGAGTTTTAGGCTAAATGACCTCTGAGTGTTTCATCAATGAATTTGATTTCTTTATACATTATTTTCTTTTGTACAACAAAAGGATTGGGATCCATAACCTTTGATATCACTCCATGATTTCTGTGTCATGTTTTATAATGTTGCTATGGGAGTATTAATAAACACCAAGATCTCTTAAACTCCAGATTGAACATTATCTCACTTTATAAAATACATAACAGTTTTTCCTTTGTTCTACTTTGCAGGTGTATAATTTGCTACCAGTAAAGAGAACCTTTAGCATCGGATATGGAGACCGCATGAATGAAGACGGGGAAAAATGCATCAATGAGGAAGACATAACTCACAATGGAATCATTTACGCTCCAAAGCAGCTCATCAGTGATGATGATGTTTACAGTATCTTTGAGGTAATTCCTCTTCTTAAAAACACAACCTAAATTGATCTCTACATCATCATCAAGATGGAGAAGAAACGGATTTCTAAGCTCTAGAATCTGATCTTCCTCTCAACCACCAAAAAACAAAGCTATGATTAACAGAAAAATATTGAAATGTCAGAAGCATGGAGAACTTTGTACACACACAGACAGTCAGTCATGAATTTCTCTGGCACTTTAAGAGCAAGGGGTATACATTTAGGGCCTACAACTTTAACCAAGTTGATCCCAAAGCTAGTTGTCACCATCATATATCCTCTTAGTGATTCTCAGAGATTCCAATATGTGAGAAAAACAAAGCAAACATTTCCCACAGAGCCTCTGACATCCTTAAAAAAAAAAGTGAATACTCTGTCGGCAACCACTGTAACAGTCATTTCACAATAAATGAATCAGCAAATGACTGAATACATAAAGTAAAATACTGCAGGCAACAGTTTCAGTGCAGTAGAATTCCAGGTGAATTGAAAGTAGCTGTTCATACAGAAGAATTTATAAAACTTGCAGTGGAAGCATTAGCATGCCTTAGGTATACTGGAGCAAATGTGTATCTTTAACTGCAGTTAGGCAGAGTTATGAAAGGGAAGTTTATCCAAGTTGTGAGATTAAATCTTAGCTCCGCCAAAAAGGACTGAAAACACTCTCTATACCTTGAGGAAGCCATGTGTCGTACTGCTGTGGAGGTCTGCAGCTTAGCTGAGAGCAGTTTAAACCTCCCTTTTCTGGAGCCTCCAGAATCAGTTGGTGATGGAGGGAGAAAAAGAAGGCTCTTTATTAACTGTTAAATGTTTCTTTCTGACTTCTTTCTTCTTGTTCCATACCACTGCCACCACTGCCAACTGTGCATCAGAGTCCCACAGCTTCCCTAGCACTCTAGAGGACAGCAAGTAGTATTTAACTGTGACTAATATTGAAGAAGGAGGAAGTCTGTAACAGGAATCAAGGAATCAAGCTACTGTGGATGTCTGCATGGGTGTTTTGCATGCAGAGTTTCAGTATAGTTAAAACTGAAAAAGAAAAAAAAACGAAAGGATAAATCACAAAAGGGATGAGCTGAACACAGATATTCAGGCAAAGGCATATTTCCCGATAAAACAAAAACAAAGCAAAGTGTAATGACTATGAAGAAAAACCTCCAATATGCAACCCTACAATTTCAAATGAAAAGAAACAAAAAACTATTCTCTGCAACAGAGTTAATGTGTGGTTTGAGGCAGGGGGAGGAAGGGAAGAAAAACATCCAAAGCTAAAACACTCAGTTTCTTGGAGGCAAAGATAATTAAAGGGGCTCCAAGCATACAGGAGACAAAATTCAGAAATAGGAATCAGAAGTAGATTCTAATCCCAACTCCCATTCATTAATTGGATGATCTGGACTCTCTGTGACCCCATTTTCATTTTTATAAAATACCTCTCTTCTCCATTGGGTGGAATTTTCACGATAATCCTGAGTTCTATGTATAATACTAAGGGTGTAATACAGATGTAAGAAAATATCCCAGTCTCTAGACTGGATTGCCGATATGCTTTAATAATTATTTTTCTTCCAGTCTGCAGGATTAAATATTTTTACCAACTCAAAAATCCACAAGCCATATTTTTGCCAGCCGCTTCCATATCCAGGAATGTATATGAACTATGCATATGGTAAGGGTGAAAGTTATTTATCCACTAAAATAATAGAAGAAAAGTAATGTTTTGCTGGGTTGGGATAAAAAAACATTTTTTAGGTACTGAATGTTATGACTCTGCAGCAATTTCTCAGTAAAATTTCCTCAAATAACTTTTTTCTCTAGGGAAAAAATGAAGCATTATGATTTCTCTGTCTCTCTCTAATCAAAATTAAATACAGTCATGGTACTTTAAATCTTCTTTATCTACTGTGCCTTCAGTATCTGAAGTATTAGTCAAGATAAGATAAATTATACCGCCTTAGCAAACAAACCCCCACATCTCAGAGTCTAAGCTGCTGCTGCTGCTAAGTCGCTTCAGTTGTGTCCAACTCTGTGCAACCCCATAGATGGCAGCCCACTAGGCTCCTCTGTCCCTGGGATTCTCCAGGCAAGAACACTGGAGTGGGTTGCCATTTCCTTTTCCAATGCATGAAAGTGAAAAGTGAAAGTGAAGTCACTCAGTCTAAGCACCTAACAGTTAATTTTAATGCTCTCACAAAAACTGCTTGTGAGCCCAGGGGCTGTTCAAAACACCTCCATTGGTCAGAACACTGATCAATCATTGTCAAGGAGATTCATTCAGCTTTCCTCTTGTGACTCTATCTCCAGCAAGCCTTTCAAGGCTACTATCTTGGAGAAGAAGGAGTAGATATGCACATGACTTTACAGCCAGCTGCGGAAGTGGCACAGATCATGGTGCCCTATCTGCAAGGGATCTGAGAAATGTGAACGATTATATGGATATTATTTGCCTCTGTCGTTCTTTCATGGAAATCAGTGATTCTGACAAGTTAAATAATAGAATAGAATAATTCAACTTTTGGCAGATATACTGTTAGTCTCTTTGTGTATCTCACGTATACATAGAAAAGAGGAAGAATCAAAAAGATTCTGTTTTCTCTTCTGCTGCTAACAGAGACGTTTCTCTAGGCATGCTGAGATGCCTACGAATCCTGTTTCCTCCTGTGCTGTGTGCTGAGCTACGTCACTTCAGTCATGTCCAACTCTTTGTGAGCCTGTTAACTGTACCCTGCCAGGCTCCTCAGTCCATGGGATTCTTGAATATTGGAGTGGGTTGCCATGCCCACCTCCACTTGATCTTCCTGACCCAGAGATTGAACTCATGTCTCTTACGTCTCCTACATTGGCAGGCAGGTTCTTTACCACTAGTGACACCTGGGAAGCCCATAAGCAGTATGTGCTGTGCTGTTCTTAGTCACTTAGTCATGTCTGACTCTTTGCAACCCCATAGACTGCAGCCTGCCAGGCTTCTCTGTCCATGGGGATTCTCCAGGCAAGACTACTGGAGTGGGTTGCCATGCCCTCCTCCAGGCGGTCTTCCCGACCCAGGGATCAAACTCAGGTCTCCCACATTGCATGCAGATTCTTTACCATCTGAGCAGTATGGGAGTGGTGGGGGTGGTTAAACTACTCTTTATTCTTCCTTTCACCAGTTGAAAAATCAGCTTAGGGAGAGTTACATTTGTTTTCATTTCTAGAGAAAAATACATTTGCCTCTAAACTATTTGATGAAGCAGCAGGATTAACCTTCCAATAAGACAAACAGATGAGAAAACAAAGTAAGAAGGTGGTAGGGTAAATTGTTCTAATAAAAGACATTCCCTGAGTGTATGGCCTTATTCTACTTGATACATAAGGCGGCTCTGAGAACTTGATGATAAAACTCAGGCTTACATTAGGCCCTCGTGTTGTCTCTCCACAGCTCCAAGTGCACCAGGTGCACTAGGTCAACCAGGCCCACCAGGCCCACCAGGCCCCGAAGTTGGACTAGCAGGTGTAGGTCCAGGGTTAGTTTATCCATTGAATATGAGAGAAGACTCTTCAGCTATGAAAGTGAAAGAAACAATCCGAAAGTATTTCCCTGAGACCTGGATCTGGGAGTTGATGCCACTTGAGTAAGTTGTGTGCTGCTTGGAACTGAGTTCGTAGGAGGATTTGAATCCTCTTCTATGATTCCGGTGTAATTGTAGGGCCAGTCCTTTCTGTTTTGCCCCACTCTTTTCTGATAGATGTGTAGATTCGTAGTTCATTAATCTCATAGCTAAACAAAGCAATTTTGTTTTTCTAATTTGTTCCTGAGATACTTAATAGAAAGCCACCCTTGACCCTAAAAAGAAAAAAAAAAAGAAAAAAAAAAAAAAACAATTTCAGAGACCTCTCTAGGAGCACCAAACTTTATATCAAGTTTAGCATTTATCACACTGGGTTTCTAAAGTGTCATGCTCTAGAGTCAGCTGTGGTCCATGCTTTTAAGAAAAGGAATTCATTGACTCTCGTCTTCTTTTTTCCCATCTCTAGTATGTGGGGCAAACGTGAGTTGGCAATCAAGGTCCCTGACACCGTCACGGACTGGAAAGCCAGCGCCCTCTGCTTGTCTGGAGCAGCAGGGCTTGGACTCTCGCCCACCGTCTCTCTCACAGCCTTCCAGCCCTTCTTCCTGGAACTCACTCTTCCCTATTCTGTGGTTCGAGGAGAAGCCTTCACACTCAAAGCCACTGTGTTCAACTATCTGTCCCATTGCATTCGGGTAAGGGCGCTTGTCCGGATGTAAGTGAAGGAAGGAGGAAGGAACACACCATTCATTTCCTAAATCTCCTCCAGGTCATCTCCTAGTAAATCATAACTGAATACGATGTGGCCTAATTTTGGACTGGAATAGGTGCTAAGAACAAAGCCCCCCAACAGGTCCGAGGTGGTAAGGTTACAACCATCTGGGCTTCCCTGGAGACTCAGATAGTAAAGAATCTGCCTGCAGTGTGGGAGACCTGGGTTCAATCCCTGGGTTGGGAAGATCCCTTGGAGAAGGTAATGTCAACCCACTCCAGTATTCTCGCCTGGAGAATCCCCAAGGACAGAGGAGCCTAGCGGGCTACAGTCCAGGGAGTGGCAAAGAGTCAGACACGACTGAGTGAATAACACTTCCACTTTCAAGTGCTAAGAACAAAGCTCCCAACAGATCCAAGGTGGTAAGGTTATAGTCATCCAGGACTCTATTTTATTTGTGTATTCCTGAATTCAGCTATTACTCCCACCTGATTATTTTTTCACTCTAACAAAAGAAAAATATTTCTTCCTTGTGTTGGCACAAGCCTAAATCCTGAGTATTTATCTTGATTCCCATCAGTTTTTCAATGTCCTTATGGCAAACATCTAAACTACAAAATACTTGACAGGATTTACCTTGTCTGAACAGCTTCTCAAAGCCTCTCATTAGTGTGCATTGTCCCTTTAAGCGTCTTTCCCTCCCCCCACCCTGACACCCCATTACTGACCTTTTGCCTGTATTCTTTCTCCAACTTGTGGGTGGGAATGGGGGACAGGTGAGCATACAGCTGGAGGCCTCTTCTGCCTTCTTGGCCATCCCAGTAGAGAAGAATGAAGAATCTCACTGTGTCTGTGGAAACAATCAGAAAACCATGTCCTGGGCTGTGACCCCAAAGTCACTGGGTGAGTGATAACGGTGTTCACGAATCCTACTTCCTTTGTTGTGCTGATTGCTTTCCACTTCCACTCAGATGCATGTTTTTCTCTCCTCCTTTGACTGATCAATGGAAGGAAAACAATTATATATACTGGAGAGGCTTAAAAAGAAGAAACCATTCAATATAGGATCACTGTTTAACTCCTTACGAATTTTATTCCGCAGGAGAGGTGAATTTCACAGCTACTGCAGAAGCCCTGCGGTCTCAGGAACTATGTGGCAGTGAGGTGCCTCACTTCCCAGAACTTGGACAGAAGGACACCGTTATCAAGCCTTTACTTGTTGAGGTATGAAGGTCTAATTTCTCTGAGTCTCAGAAGCTTTATTATGGAAATTACATTATCTAACATGTATGTGGCAGTGACATTTCATTCCCATGAATATGAATACATTCACAACTCAAGCTTTCACTAACATTTTCTCTTCTAAAGTAATTGCTTCTTCTCTGATGCACTATCATTTCTTTTTTTTAATTCATTTTTTAATTGGAGAATAATTGCTTTACAATGTTGTATTAGCTTCTACTGTACAACAATGTGAATCAGCTACATGTATACATGTATCCCCTCCTTCTGAATCCTCCCTTCCACTCACCTCCCAAATCCCATCCCTCTAAGTCATTACAGAGTACTGAGCTGAGCTCCCTATGCTTACAGCAGCTTCTCACTAGTTATCTATTTCACACACAGTAGCATATATATGTCAATACTACTCTCTCAATTCACCTCACCCTCTCCTTCCTCCCCGTATCCACAAGTTTGTTCTCTATTCCTTCCCTGTAAATAGGTTCATCAGTACCATTTTTCTAGATTCCATATATATATACACATAACTTTTCTTCTTAATTTTCTTCTTTCAATACAAAGCCTGAAGGAATAGAAAGAGAAGAAACTTTCAACACACTTCTCTGTGCATCAGGTAAGTGTCAGAAATAGATAAAATTTTTATGTTAAGCCACTTGCCAAAGTATATGATGTGAAATGCCCTTGGAGGCACGTTTTCTCTGGTGGAAAAAAAAGGAAAGAAGTATATTATCCCATGTGCAAATTGAAGGACATTTGATGGAGAACAAACTTTTCCTGATGAGGGCATCGAAAAGTTAAAGAGATTCACTTAAAAATTCCTGGCCAATAATGAGGACTAAAGCTGATGACTACCGGACAGGATTCTTTCCAATACACCTTGCTTCCCAAACTTCTTCCTACACAATTTTCCAAATATTGAAATATCTTTGTGGCACTAGTATTATTGGTTATTCACTTAATAGTTTAAGTGTATTCATGTTTTTGTTTAAACAAGTTATTTGAAGAATTTTAGGTCATTAACATATAGAGAAAAACAATCTTTAACGAACCCTTAAAATTACCATCTAAACATTCATACAGTCATTTAGAAAATGACTATTAAAATGTTCAACTCTGCACTATCTAAAATCATCTTGAGAACAATGCTTAGTGTACAGATGGCCTCTCTTCTCTATTTAAGTAGCCCCTGATAATCTCAGCTAGTCACAGAACTTTAATAACTTTGTGCCAGAGACCACAAAATGTATATATCTTCAGTCCATACCTCTTTCCTAAATTGAGACTCATGTATTCATCTGTTCACTTATCATCTCCACTTGCAGGCTTGGAGATCTAAGAGGTCTCTCAAAACTAGCTTGCTCAAAACTGAACCCCTGCAGGACTCACTGCTTCTCCTACAATTTTCTTCATCTCAGATGCTGCTGCTGTGATGGAAATCCTATTCTTCTGCTTGCTGGAGATTAAAATTTTGGAGTTGTCCTTTAATTATATTTTCTTTCTCTTTTACTCCATACCCAATCAATTCCAAATCTAGTTGGTTCTACCTTTAAATATTATTCAGAATTTTCCCACTTCTTATCATGTCCACTCCTGCTCTAGACCTTTCTTTCTTGGATCATCTCAGCCACCTCCTAACTGGTCTCCTGGTCATCTCCCCTTGTTCTTCCATAGCAAGAGAATCATTAAAGCATATTTCACACCATGCCCCTCCTCTGTTTAGAATCTTCCAAGAGTCTCCCATGTCCCTCAAAGTTAGAGTATGTCTCCAACCTCACCTATAAAACCTTTCTACCCTTGTGACTTCATACCTTCTTACCCTGTCCTCCACTCACCCTGCTCCTCCTAATCTAACCACACTGGTCTCCTAATCTGATCTTGGAATACAACCAGCATGCTCTCATCTTTGATGTCTTTTCATGTTTTGCTCCATATTCCAGCAAGTCTCTTCCCCTAGATATCTATAAATTTTACTCCCTGATTTAGTCTTCATCACTTATGATTTTTTTAAACTATTTATATATTTATTTATTTTGGCTATTCAGTTCAGTTCAGTCACTCAGTCATGTCTGACTCTTTGTGACCCTATGGACTGCAGCACACCAGGCTTCCCTGTCCATCACCAACTCCCAGAGTTTGCTCAAACTCATGTCCGTTGAGTCGGTGATGCCATCCAACCATCTCATCCTCTGTCATCCCCTTCTCCTCCTGCCTTTAATCGTTCCTAGCATCGGGGTCTTTTTGAACAAGTCAGTTCTTTGCATCAGGTGGCCAAAGTATTGGAGTTTCAGCTTCAGCATCACTCCTTCCAATGAATATTCAGGACTGATTTCCTTTAGGATGGACTGGTTGGATCTCCTTGCAGTCCAAGGGACTCTCAAGAGTTTTCTCCAACACCAAAGTTCAAAACCATCAATTCTTCGGCACTCAGCTTTCTTTATGGTCCGACTCTCACATCCATACATGACTACTGAAAAAACTATAGCTTTGACTAGACAGACCTTTATTGGCAAAGTAATGTCTCTGCTTTTTAATATGCTGTCTAGATTGGTCTTAGTTTTTCTTCCAAAGAGCAAACGCCTTTTAATTTCAGAGCTGCAGTCACCATCTGCAGTGATTCTGGAGCCCAAAAATATAAAGTGTCTCACTGTCTCCATTGTTTGCCCATCTATTTGCCATGAAGTCACGGGACCAGATGCCATGATCTTTGTTTTTTGAATGTTGAGTTTTAAGCCAGCTTTTTCACTCTCCCCTTTCACTTTCATCAAGAGGCTCTTTAGTTCTTCTTCACTTTCTGCCATAAGGGTGGTGTCATCCGTGTATCTGAGGTTATTGATAGTTCTCCCAGCAATATTGATCCCAAGTAGTGTTTCATCCAGCCCAGCATTTTGCATGATGTACTCTGCCTATAAGCAGGGTGACAATATACAGCCTTTCCCAATTTGGAACCAGTCTGCTCTTCCATGTCCAGTTCTAACTGTTACTTTTTGACCTGCATACAGATTTCTCAAGAGGCAGGTCAGGTGGTCTGGTATTCCCATCTCTTAAAGAATTTTCAATAGTTTGTTGTGATCTTCACAGTCAAAGATTGTGGCATAATTAATAAAGCAGAAGTAGATTTTTTCTGGTATTCTCTTGCTTTTTCAATGATAGAATTGATGTTGGCAATTTGATCTCTGGTTTCAGCTTGAACATCTGTAAGTTCATGGTTCACGTACTGTTGAAGCCTGGCTTGCAGAATTTTGAGCATTACTTTCCTAGTGTGTGATATGAGTACAACTGTGTGGTAGTTTGAACATTCATTGGCACTGCCTTTCTTTGGGATTGGAGTGAAAACTGACCTTTTCCAGTCCTGTGGCCACTGCTGAGTTTTCTAAATTTGCTGGCATATTGAGTGCAGCACTTTCACAGCATCATCTTTTACAGTTTGGAATAGCTCAACTGGAATTGCATCACCTCTACTAGCTTTGTTCACAGTGATGCTTCCTAAGGCCCACTTGACTTCACATTCCAGGATGTCTGGCTCTAGGTCAGTGATCACACCATTGCAGTTATCTGGGTCATGAAGATCTTTTTTGTACAGTTCTTCCATGTATTCTTACCACCTCTTCTTAATATCTTCTGCTTCTGTTAGGTTGATACCATGTCTGTCCTTATTGAGCCCATCTTTGCATGAAATGTTCCCTTGGTATCTCTAATTTTCTTGAAGAGATCTCCAGTCTTTCCCATTCTGTTGTTTTCCTCTATTTCTTTGCACTGATCACTGAGGAAGGCTTTCTTATCTCTCATTGCTATTCTTTGGAACTCTGCATTCAAATGGATATAGCTTTCCTTTTCTCCTTTATCTTTTGCTTCTTTTCTCAGCTATTTGTAAGGCCTCCTCAGACAGCCATCTTGCCTTTTTGCATTTCTTTTTCTTGGGGATGGTCTTGCTCCCTGTCTCCTGTACAATGTCACAAACCTCAGTCCATAGTTCTTCAGGCACTCTGTCTATCAGATCTAATCCCTGCAATTTATTTGTCAATTCCACTGTATAATTGTAAAAAATTTAATTCATACCTGAATGGTTTAGTGGCTTTCCCTACTTTCTTGAATTTAAGTCTGAATTTTACAATAAAGAGTTCATGATCTGAGCCACAGTCAGCTCCTGGTTTTATTTTGCTGACTATATAGAGCTTCTTCATCTTTGGCTGCAAAGAATATAATCAATCTGGTTTCGGTACTGACCATCTGGTGATGTGCATGTAGAGTCTTCTCTTGTGTTATTGGAAGAGGGTATTTTTTATGACCAGTGTGATTTCTTGGCAAAACTCTGTTAGCCTTTGCCATGCTTCTTTTGTACTCCAAGGCCAAATTTGCCTGTTACTCCAGGTATCTCTTGACTTCCTACTTTTGCATTCCAGTCCCCTATGATGAAAAAGACATCTTTATTGAGTGTTAGTTCTAAAAGATCTGGTAGGTCTTCAGAGAACCATTCAACTTCAGCTTCCTCAGCATTACCGGTTGGGGCATAGACTTGGATTACTGTAATATTGAATGACTTCCCTTGGAAATGAACTGAGATCATTCTGTTATTTTTGAGGTTGCACCCAAGTACTGCATTTTGGACTCTTGTTGACTACGAAGGCTACTCCATTTCTTCTAAGGGATTCTTGCCCACAGTAGTAGATATAATGGTCATCTGAATTAAATTTGCCCATTCCAGTCCATTTTAATTCACTGATTCTTAAAATGTCAATGTTCACTCTTGTCATCTCTTGTTTGACCACTTCTAATTTACCTTAATTCACGGACCTAACATTCCTGGTACCTTTCTGATTTTGGCTATACCAGATCTTAGTTTGGGCATGTGAATCTATTTCCCTGACCAGGGATTGAACCAAGGCCCCCTGAATTGAGAGCATGGAGTCTTAGCCACTGAAACAACAGGGAAGTACCTGATTTTTTAATCAATGAGTATTTGGATGACAAATTTCTCCCCACACCCTGCACTTCCTGGTTTACCTTGCCTCACTAGCTCACCCATATAAACACTCTGCTTTATTTTTTGTATAGAACTTATCAGTATCTAGCATACTAAAAATTTGTTTTTTTATTACTCCCATCAAAATGAACTTATTATGATGTCAGGAAATGTCTTCCAAAAATTGCTGTATCACTGCACTTAATACAAAATCTGGTACATAGCACACACTTAATACATATTTATGGAGTAAATATGATTTTTTTACAACCACTAGCTATAGTATAAGTTAACATAAACAAGAAAGAGAAGGAAATAAGTATAACATAAGGTATATGCTTATACAGAGATCTATAGAGATTTAGCACAAATATATATGATTAATATGAACTTCACTGTGAGATGAATTGTGGCTCTAGCAGAAACTTGGATTGCATCAAAGAAATGAAATAATAACTAAGAAAAACATGATGTTGGATCTTGATCATAGAGATGGGAAAAAATGCAGATAGAACTAGAACATTTCTCTCATTTTTCCCTCCCTTCTGTGTATTTGTCTTGTTTCATTAGAAACTGGAGGATCTGAAATGTTGTCATTAAAACTTCCTTCAAATGTGGTGGAAGGTTCTGCCAGGGCGACATATTCAGTTTTGGGTGAGTCTCCCATCCCAAAAGAAGCATCTGTCCATCCTTTTAACTCTAGTGCATGGGGTCTCATCATCCCTTCCTAATGAAGTCCCTGTGTCTAGGCATTGGACTGAGAGAAAGCATCAGGACCACACTGTGTATCAGTGGGAAAGAGGGGCTGAATCGATGCTATGCTACATCTTAAACCTTGATATACTCTAAAGAGCAAAGAGAGTCATCTCTTTGTGCTCTCGCCTTCAAGATATTGGCTAGATAGTGATGCTTTCTACTAGAGATGAAACTAATCATTTTTTACCAGATGTGTGACTCATCAGAAAGGTATATCCTTCCATTTTTGTTTTTTCCTATTTTTCCCATCTTTGAACATCTACTTTATTGTTCCAACATTTCTCTTTCTATTCTTGTTTTTCTTCACCTCTTAGGCTTTCTGGTCCTTCCCTTTATACATGATTTGACTTCTCACTTAGCTAGTCATCTATTTTCCTACCCTAACATCAATCAGCTGAGTTCCTCTAAAATTTCTTCTGTATTTCATTCCTCAGGTGATATACTAGGCTCTGCAATGCAAAATCTTCAGAATCTTCTCCGGATGCCCTATGGTTGTGGAGAACAGAATATGGTCCTTTTCACCCCTAACATCTATGTTCTGAACTATCTAAATGAGACAGGACAGCTCACTGAGAAGATCAAGTCCAAAGCCATCAGCTACCTCATCAGTGGTGAGAGATTACCCCCAAAGGAAAAACATTAGTTGATTTCCTAAATATCTCCTCCATTGAACTCAAATCCATGTCCCTTAGATTAAGATTTAGTAATTACCTTTGCTGTGACATCCAACAAGATGTCTCACAATACAACCAGAGAATTAAATGGCATCTTCAAATCTTGGAGACTTTGTAGTAAAATAGTAGCTTCCCTGTGATTCCTCAATGAGTTTCAAGGAAAAGCCTGATTCCTTCTCCAGTGTCTCTGCTATTTCCTAAATCTATGCAAACATTCTTCTTCTTAAGGTTACCAAAGACAGTTGAACTATAAGCACAGTGATGGTTCTTACAGCACCTTTGGGGATCGTGATGGTAGAAGTCAGGGAAACACTTGGTAAGATAATTATTTCCATATGCTCTCTGTAGATCCAAGATATTTCAGATAACTGGAAATAGCTCTTATCTGATACCTGGACTTATTGTGTAGAAATTTGTTATCCTTTAAAAACCCACATGCATATCATTGCTAGCGGAAGATCTCACCATTTCATGTATGAAAGCTCACTGTTCTGATAGTACAGTTGTTTAGTCGCTAAGCCATGTCTGACTCTTTTGGGACCCCATGGACTGTAGCCCACCTGGCTTCTCTGTCCATGGGATTTCCCAGGCAAGAATACTGGAGTGGGTTGCCATTTCCTTCTCCAGGGGATCTTCCAGGCCCAAGGATAGAACCTGTGTCTCCTGCATTGCAGGCGGATAGTACAATAGATAATAGTAAAATTAGGGTCCCCTCAAGCAGAAATATAAGGCATAAGGTGTCACAATGTGAAATGAGAGAAGAAGAAATTTCTATATTGTGCATTCAGGAAGGAGAGGAGGCGAAGAACCGAAAGACACTGTGATGTAGTAAAATCATTCAGAAAATGGCAATTTGGGTGGTGGGAAGGCTTGGAGTCTCCAACAAACTTTTTATGAGGAAAAAAAAGTATCAACTCTGGAGAAACCAATAAAGTTGAGAGATTTTTAAATAGATTCAGAAGTTTGTTGGACAAATAAGAGTATATTCAGTATTCAAGGGTCATCTCCCCACCAATTTTCTCCACGGAACTGCAAAGCTCTCTGGAGGCAATGAAACACAGTGACCTTTAAAAAGGAGATGATCCTCAGGTCTCCTTCTCTTCTTTGCTGAACAGGCTTACTGCATTTGTGCTCAAGTCTTTTTCTCAAGCCCAATCACACATCTTTGTAGAGGACTCGCACATCACAGACTCCCTTACCTGGCTTTCACGGAAGCAGAAGGAAAATGGCTGTTTCCAGCGCTCTGGATCATTGCTAAACAATGCTATTAAGGTGATGCCTTTAAATTTGTTCTGGTCCCTGAGAAGAGTGAAATGTATGAGTTGTGATGCTCCTATGGATTCCTCAAGTCATGGTGACATAACTTTGAGAAGGACAGCAGAAGCAAAAGCTTTTGAAACCTAACAATAAATTAGGTGTTTCCTATGGTTAAGAAAATAGCATGTCCAAAAAACTCCACTATGTCACTAAAATGAGGGAAAGTGATTTGGGACAGATTTCAGAATTTGGGGGTGAAAGAGGAAGCGGAGGAAACAATAATATTGCCCTAGAAAAGATACATTCTGGTGAAGATAACCAAGGGGGAAATTAGAGTTAGCTGCCTCTGGGTGATAGCTATTGGAGTGCTTGAGTGTCTCTGCCTCTGATCCTACAGGGTGGGGTCGATGACGAGGTAACGCTCTCTGCCTATATTACCATCGCTCTGCTGGAGATGCCACTGCTTGTCACCGTAGGTACCGCCACTCCCACCCTGTACCTTCCTCTAATGTAAGGATGAAACTCGTAGAGCTATGAATCTCTGAGGAAAATGAGTTGTAATTTTCACATTATTTAATATTAGTATATTTCACTGGAGCATAAAGGACAGTAGATCCCTTGGGAAGCTGCAAAGGAAATTACCCTCCGGTCAGAACTGTGGTGTTGTCCAAGCACACTGGGGCATTTAATCTGTGGCTAGCCAGGGGACAGTTCATTAGCCTGGTTCAGCTAGCTTAAGATCTTCCTTCATTTTCAGTAAGTCAGAAAAAGAAAAATACATTTTGTATATTAATGCATATATGTGGAATCTAGAAAAGTGGTACAGATGAATCTCTTTGCAAGGCAGGAACAAGATTGATGTGGAGAATGAGAACATATGGATACCAAAGGGGAAACGTGGAGGTGGGATGAGCTGGGAGATGTGGACTGACGTATACACAACTACTACGTGTAAAATAGATACCTAATGGGAACCTGCTGTATAGCACAGGGAACTCTACTCAGTGCTCTGTGGTGACCTGAATGGGAAGGCAGTCGAAAAGGGAGGGGATATATGTATGCGTAGAGCTGATTCACTTTGCTGTACAGCAGAAACTAACACAATGTTGTAAAGCAGCTATACCCTCCCCGCGCCACCCCCCCCCCAAAATAAATAAATAAGTAAATGGCTGGAACAAGGGAAAACAGAAGCAGGGTCTTTATCTTCTTTATAGCACCCAGTTGTCCGCAATGCTCTATTCTGCCTGGAAAGGGCCTGGCAATCTGTCTCAGAGGCCCAAGGAAGTCTTGTCTATACCAAGGCGTTATTGGCCTATGCCTTCGCACTAGCAGGAGACCAAGCCAAGAGAAAGGAACTGCTTGAGTCACTAGACAAAGAAGCTGTAAGAGAAGGTAAGAATTGACTTCCAAAGTCACCAGTGATCAAAGGGAGAGAGCCTACCTTATTCACATCTATTTTAGGCTTTCCCTGGTAGCTCAGCCAGTAAAGAATCCGCCTGCATCACAGGAGACCCCGGTTCGATTCCTGGGTCAGGAAGATCCCCTGGAGAAGGGATAGGCTACCCACTCCAGTATTCTTGGGCTTCTCTGGTGGCTCAGCTTGTATCTGCCTGCAATGCAGGAGACTTGGGTTCTATCCCTGGTTTGGGAAGATCCACTGGAGAAGGGAACAGCTACCCACTCAAGTGTTCTCACTGGAGAATTCCATGAACTGTATATAATCAGAGTCCATGGGGTTGCAAAGAGTTGGAAACCACTGAATGACTTTCACTTTTCACTTTCACATCATGCTTATATTATATTAGATCCATTTTTATTATTATAAAAAGATTAATTATTACTAACCTAACATCTCTACGTAACATGGATGATTTTATCAATTCATACATTATAGGCCTCGAAACAGTCCAGTTTCTAATATCACACAAGGATGTAATAAACACAAAGACATGAGGTGATTTACTGGAACCTCAATGTACTTTCTTGGCAAAGATTAGCTTGATTGGTGATTACTTAATACTTTCACTTCATGTATGTCTGGGCTTCCCTGATAGCTCAGTTGGTAAAGAATCTGCCTGCAATGCAGGAGACCCTGGTTCAATTCTTGGGCTGGGAAGATCCACTAGAGAAAAGGAAAGACTACCCACTCTAGTATTCTTGGGCTTCCCTGGAGGCTCAGCTGGTAAAGAATCTGCCTGCAATGCGGGAGACCTGGGTTCAATCCCTGGGGTTGGGAAAATCCCCTGGAGAAAGGAAAGGCTACCAACTCCAGTATTCTGGCCTGGAGAATTCAATGGACTATATAGTCCATAGGGTCGCAAAAAATCAGACACGACCGAGAGGCTTTCACTTCATTTCACGTATGTCCATTCAATGGGTGAGCTGTAATTACAGGGATCATTAAAGATTTAGATTTTTGAAAATGTTCTCTAAGCTGAAGATGATATCCTTTTTTATTTCTAAGAGGACTCAATCCACTGGCAACGTCCTAGGAAGCCTCAAGAAGTTGATGAACTCTACAGTCCACCCCGGGCTCCTTCTGTTGACGTGGAGATGACCTCTTACTCCCTCCTTGCCCATCTTACTGCCCAGCCTGCCCCATCTTCAGAAGATCTGTCTGTGGCTACACAGATTGTAAAATGGCTCACCAAGCAACAGAACCCCAGCGGGGGCTTCTCCTCCACTCAGGTCTGTGAAGAGACTCTAGGAAGAAAAATTAATGTACTAATACCTATGTAGACACAACCATATTCTAAGAGTTGAGTAAGTGAATAGTGTTTCTAATTTATATTTTACTCTTGCATCACCAAAAAGGTTTCAGCCTCATTATTTTATACTTGGATTATTTCTCTGTCCTGTATACAATCTCTCATATTTTCTCTTCTTAGTGGATCCTTTTCTATAAAGTAACCAATCTTCCTAAAGCAATGTTTTCATACGATTACTTCCTTTAGAGTCTTTCCTGGTGGTCCAGACTCTGTGCTTCCACTGCAGGGGGCTCAGATTCCATCCCTGGTTGGTGTGGGAACTAAGATCCCACATGCTTTGTGGCATTTTTCACCCAAAGACTAAAATTAATTTGCCCAAAATATTTCCTCTCCTCAGTAAACATGAATAATCTTGTCTAATAAGGCTGATCTCTTCGCTTTTCCTGGAATTGTTTCACTCTTCTCCAGGTCTTAACTTCCAATACGTCCCTTCCTGTTATTGCCTGATGCCTCTTTTCTGTTTGCATAAATCTTTCTCACTATTCAGAGATGATCTTATTTCACATCTTCTTCACAGCCTTCTCTTATTATGTATACTAGCTCCAACTCCTTTTTCTGAATTTCCCCAACAAATATTGTTATAGAAATGTATATATTACATGTGTCCATGCTCAGTCATGTCTGACTCTTTGTGACCCCATGGACTATAGCCTGTGAAACTCCTCTGTCTTTGGGATTCTCCAGGCAAGAATACTGGAGTAGATTGCCATTTCCTCCTTCAGGGATCTTCCTGACCCAGGGATCAAACCCAAGTCTCTTGCATCTCCTGCATTGGTAGGCAGATTCTTTACCACTCTGCCACCTGTAAAGCTTGTAGAAATACACAGAAATGTATAGATTATTGAAATGCGTTCTACTCTATGTCAACTATTTGAGTCTTAGTCCCATGTGTACATTGTAAACTACTTGAATGAGGAAACTGCATTTCCCCAAAGTATCTAAGGATTTCCAGATGGCTCAAATGGTAAAGAATCTGCCTGCAATGTGGGAGACCTGGATTCAATCCCTGAGTTGGGAAGATCCCCTGGAGAAGGGAATAGCTATCCACTCCAGTATTCTTGCCTGGAGAATTCCATGAACAGAGAAGCCTGGTGGGCTACAGTCCATGGGATCGCTGGGTAGGACATGATGGAGTGACTAACACACACGAAGTACATAGACTAGTTCAAGATGAATGAATAGTTCAAGATGAATAACAAGCTCTGAATAGACTTGAAATTCAGTGAATGAACAGTGTTTATGACTAGGTAACTCTGAGAGTAGCATGGATATGGTTTATATCCAGTGTGATTTGACCACCTTCCTCTCCTATAATTTCTGCACCCATCTTTTTTCAGGATACAGTGGTGGCTCTCCAGGCACTTTCCAAATATGGGGCAGCAACTTTCACTAAAGGGGAGAAAGCAGCTACTGTCACCGTGAAGTCTGAGGAGACCTTCTCTGAAGAATTCCGAGTAGATGAAGCCAAACGTCTACTGCTGCAGGAGGTGGCTTTGCCAGAGATCCCGGGGAAGTACAGCACAGCTGTGTCAGGGTCGGGATGTGTGTATGTCCAGGTGAGACTTGCCAGGGTTCCAGAAGCGTCACAAATGGGAGATCAAGTCTCAAGAAGTAGATCTGAACTTCAAAACAGAGAAAGAAACGTGTACCAAGGGGAAATATAAATTACCTAGAAGCAATAGATTGAGTGTAAAAATAAAGGCTTTTTTTTTCCCATTTATTGTAGACATCCTTGAGATATAATATCCTGCCCAAGAAAGAAAGAAAAGCTCCCTTTACTCTGAAAGTTGAAACTCTCCCCAAGAATTGTGATGGAGTCAGCACTCACAGGAAAGTCCAGATTCACATCAACATTAGGTAAATTGTAAATTGCTACCTGACCTTTTGTAGAATATGGTGAAACTGATTTTCTGGTGCAGAGGATCTTCACTGTCCAGGGTCATACACAATGAATAAGAAATTCTTGCAACATTTATTCAAAAGGAAATTTTCTTCGCTCTTAACCAAAAAGCCTTTGATGTTGAGAATATGATGTCACTATACCTGCAGAGTATAACTTCTTATCAGTTTTCTAAACAACTACATGCTCAGTTGTTCAGTCATGTCCCACTCTATTGCAACTCCACGGATTGTAACCCACCAGGCTCCTCTGTCCATGGAGTATTCCAGGCAAGAATATTGGAGTGGGTTGCCAATTCCTTCCTACCCAAGAGGGGTTCTTGTTCCCATCCAGGGATCAAATGTGCATCTCCTGCATTGGCTGGCAGATTCTTTACCACTAGTGCCACCTGAGAAGCCCCAGACAACAATAGCAGGAGCAAATAGAGTAGATGGTGAAGTTGAATGGTAGCCAGGGATAGGAAACACTAGAGATAAAAGAGGAGAGACTTCTGTCTTGAATGAAATCCAAAGGATTTTGTTTGACTGCCTTGTCCATACACCTTGACTTCATAGTTACACTGGAGAACGACCCAGCTCCAACATGGTCATTGTTGATGTGAAGATGGTATCAGGCTTCATACCTGTGAAATCATCCGTGAGAAAGGTAAGCCCTAAATCCCTTACAGATAGCAAAGTCATGGCAAATAAATGCTGTAAATTTTATTTTTTTGATTCAATTCTTCAAGAGGTCTCTCAAATTTGTGTCTCTAGTGTGTGTTTCCATTATTTGAACAGTGGGCATCCTAGTTATATGGTCTCAACTATAAGATACAAATCATAAACATGGTTAATAATGTTTAACCTTGAGACCTGTAGGAATGCATAGTGCATTAAATTATCTTTCCATTACATATAAAAAGGAAAAGGGAGACTACATCATATGAATGTATGTACATATATTCTCCATTTAAAATTTTTTTTTCTGAGCTTTTCCTTGACATAGAAGAGAAAGTTTTTATCTCTTCATCACTGAGCAAATGTTTGCTTTAGGGTTTTGGATCATTTTCTTTTTGGTTCAAGGAAGTTTCCAATTATAATTTACAAAAGCTCTTGTAACAAATGGGTGCTGTGCTTTAGTTCAAATATTTTTCTGTATTTTAGATGACAGTGATTTTATTTTTAATTAGTATAATAAATCACATTGGTCTTTTAAATTCTGAAGCAACTTTACATTCTTAGGACTAACTGGACCTGGTCGTTGTGTTTATTTTTTAAAATAAATTTCTGGATTCTGTTTGCTTATAGATGGTTGTGTTTTTTTGTTTTTGTTTTTGTTTTTTAATATCATGACTGACACTCAGTTCAATTCAGTCATTCAATCATGTCCGATGCTTCGTGACCCCATGAACAGCAGCATGCCAGGCCTCCCTGTCCATCACCAACTCCCGGAGTTTACCCAAACTCATATCCATTGAGTCAGTGATGCCATCCAACCATCTCATCCTCTGTCGTCCCCTTCTCCCACTGACTGACATCATCCCAATGACTGACATTGGGCTATACTTTTTGTTTCTTACATTATTCCTACTGGTTTCTAGTATCAAAATTATGCTAGACTCAAAAGATGGGGAGAAATGTCTTTTATCCTCCTCCCTGCCTTTTTTAAAATATAGTTAGAAGATAATTCCCTGTCTCTATATGTAGATAATAGATAGGAAGGGTGTTTATTCAATGTTATTTTTATTACTATTGCTATTATTCTTGAGGAGATCAAATTAGAGTGTGATGTCTCTGAGAAGCCATTTAGAACATAAATATCTGAAGACTATCTCAGCCTGAGAGTCCCTCATCTCATACCCTTTGGTTTATCCTCTGCGTCTACAGCTCCAGGAAATGGCTCAGATTCAGAGGACTGAAGTGAACACCAACCATGTCCTGATTTATTTTGAAGAGGTAAGATTCTCTGTGACTCTGCTAGATCCAGGAGAGCCACTAGAGGTTCTAACAAGCCAACCCAGGTTCCAAAGAGTGTACTTCACATACACAGCTTACCATGTTGCATAAGTCTCTGGTGTAAGTGTTAGTCACTCAGTCGTGTTCAACTCTTTACAGCCCCACAGACTACAGCTCACCAGGCTCTTCTGTCCATCCAAGAAATTCTCCAGGCAAGAATACTGGAGTGCATTGCCATTCTCTTCTCCAGAGGAATCTTCCTGACCCAGGGATTGAAGCCAGGTCTCCCACATTGTAGGAAGATTCTTTACCATCTGAGCCTCCAGGGAAGCCCATATTATAAAACTCCCTGGTATTTCATTTATGAAAGGGGAGGAATAGCTATAGAGGAAAATGAATCCTGGCCAAGTCAACAGGCTTGATTTACTACATTTAAATGTGTGTAGAATTGTCTTCTTGCCCTTCTTTTATCTGTCCTTAAATGTATTATACAAGTCTGAAGCCATCTCGTTCTTTCCATAGGTTTTGGCACAGAGAATAGCATAAGTACAGGGTTTGATAATATCTTAAAGAGAGACAAAGTTAATCTTTGATTCCAATTCAGTTTTCCTGTCTCTCCAGCTAACCCATCATACCGTGAGTTTCTCCTTCTCAGTGGAACAAGACATCGCAGTAAAGAATTTAAAACCAGCTACTGTAAAGGCATATGATTACTATGAGACAGGTGAGTGAGAGTCAGACATGCCAAGCCTTGGAAGGAAAAAGATGACTAACCTAGGATAGTGTCACCATAACTGAAAGAAAACTCCACAATCTCTCACTGGAAGAAAGAGTGAGTTTATAATCACAGGATAATCTTATTCATAATACTTGTCCCCAGACAAGTATTAGAGTCATTCTTATAAACTGAACATAAAGCAATAAGGGGATCAGTTCTTTCTAAATTCTCCTATGAAGTTGTTTGTTCTACACTGAATTATTCTAGACAGGAAAGAAGAGCAGCAATAACTTAAAAAAAAAAGCAAACACTTCCCAGTACTAATGTGTGCTACGAGACCCAAAATTTGATCTATTTTTCACCTGGGCCTTGGAGAATCACGAATTTTGGGAAACTGTGTAATATATCAGGAAATTCTTTGATTTGCTCATGACTTTGAACTAGAAACTTACACCATCTTAGCATGCTGCTGGTGTTCCAACTTAACTCTTTCTTAGAAAAGAAAAGGTTTAGAGCAGAAGGTACAACTCCAATAAGAAAAACATAATTGTGAAAAGGGGCTATACAGTGTCCTACAGAAAGACAGTTATCCATTTGTGAGCTTTGTATCCAGGCCCAACTTTCTGTTACTTCCCACCAAACAATCCCAAGTGGCTTAGTACAAAAGAAGCCCTTTTATTGGCTCTATAACTGTGCCTTATACTTTCTTTCATAGCTTATGCAGTTTATTTACAGTTAACTACTCATGTGCCTATTACTGCATGTCTGTCATCGCTGTCTCATTCTTTTTGCATTTCAGAGGAATTCACCATTGAAGAGTACAGTGTTCCCTGCAGTGCTGGTAAAGTATAGACAGTAAAATCTGATGCCAATGAAAAGAAAATAAACATTTGCTGTTTGAGTAAAGCTGCTTCTTGAGCATTCCCTTACCATATTATAAAACTCCTTGGTGAATTATTTATGAATTGAACTATCTCAGATGTATTATAGACTTTCACAGTAGGAAAAAATGCAAGTAAAATATAATTACATGTATCTAGGTTGACTTGTTTGAGGATGAATCCAGGAATTTGCCACATATAAAAGCTAAATCATTTAATATTTAGTTTATATCTCTGTGCTCAGTGGTGATATATTTATCACCCATGGCCTTTCTGAGATGTTTCTAAACTTACACAAGTTAAAGTCAGGCAACTTTTCACTCTAAAATTGTCCATATAATACTGCACAAGAGACGTGATCTCTAAGATGTTCCTTTTGGCTAATTGACAGGGTTCATCTTTGACAATACAATACTTGCTATGAGACTTTCCACTCTCTACTTTAAAACATGGAAAAACTGAGAACAGCCTTATCAATAAAAATAAATAAGCATACTAAGTTCAAATATTTATCACTAAAATATGAAAAATTATTCCTTTATTAGATCACAAAATTTTCCTAATATTTCTATCTTTTCTTTACTGTTTAGTCTGAACATGGAAATGATTGACGATGGTAACTTGTGGACCTCATCAGATGAACTGCTCCAGAAACAAAGAACAAAGAGTTATCAGAAGAGAGGCCAGTGGGAGAAAGAAGGGACAGGAATTGGAAGTATGCTAAATTTGTATGTTGAATAAATTTATGACATTTATAACTCTTTTTATCAATATTATGTGTTCTTTCTTATGTATCTATTCTCCACAGTGTTTTGTTTTGTTTTGTTTTTTTGCCACTCCACATGGCATGCAGGATCTTAGTTCCCCAACCAGGGATCTAACCCTTGCCCCATGCAGTGGAAGCACAGTATGTTAACCACTGGACCCCAGGGAAGTCCCTATAGTGTTTTTAAAAATACAGAAAAACTACACAAAGAGGGACACACAAAAAAAATCTGCAGACAATTAAAAATTAAATTCCAAAATCTGCTTTCCCAGAAGATAGGGGAAAGAAAACAATATTTCTAAATATTGGAAACAACCAAAATGTCCATCAGACTAGCTGTGGTACATCCATACTATGGAATACTACTCACTAATAAAAACAGACAAAGCACGGATACAAACAACTACTTGGATGGATCTCAAAAACTTTACACTGAGTGAAAAGAAATACAATCTCAAAAGGTCACACTGTATGACTCCTTTCATAAAACATTCTTGAAATGACAAAACCATGGAAATGGAAGATAAATGAGTGGTTTCCAGGGGTTATAGGTGCTAGGGAAATGGGAAAAGGGGTGCGACTTATAAAGGGATTGCATTAGAGAGAACTTTGTGCTGAAGAAATCCTGCATGTGTGGAAGCAAAAGTCCTGGTTTGAATTTTTACATTTAATTCCATCTCAAGTCATTTTGTTGTCTATTGTGTGCTATATGAGTTGATATATAAATTGACTTTTTTTCTCACTTATGTAGCCTTCAATAGTCCCATTATCATTTATTAACCAATTCAAGATTTCCCTGCAAATAAGAAATGACTCCTTTATTTTAAGATTTGTTTCTAAATGATTTATTCTACTTCACTGATTAACCAGTTTATTCTTTCATACATACTAAAATATTTGAATTACTGTGGCTAAATGAAATGTTGTAATTATTCAGCTGGTCAGTTCTCACCTTTTCTGTGCAATACTAAGCTTATCATTTATTCCAGGTTAAATTTTGAAAATTTTTGAAATTTTTGAAATTTTTTTATGATGTGAATTATCCCTATAATCACATTGGGTATTGTCTGGAGATTCACGGAATACAAATAAATGTATAATGATTATGAATGTCAATTTTTTTTTTACAATATTTAGCCTTCCTTAGTCAGATACATTTTATCTTCATTTATTCAACTCAACAAGAAGTGAATTCTAATTTAGACTTAATTTCTGAATTTTTACTTAATGAAAATTAAAGATTAATTTCATGGGCATAAATAGCAAAAATAAGTTGAAAGAATAATAAAATGTATGCATGCATGTGTGCTTAAGTTCCCTCAGTCATATCTGACTCTTTGCCACTCTGTGGACTCTAGCCTGCCAGATTCCTCTGTCCACGGGATTTCCCAGCCAAGAATACTGGAGTAGGTTACCATGCCCTCCATCAGGGGATGTTCTCGACCCAGGGATCGAACCCTCATCTCTATGTCTGTTGCATTGGCAGGCGGGTTCTTTACCACCAGCACCATCTGAGAAACCCAATAAAATGTATACAAATAGACAAATTAAAAGATAAGGGCAAAAATAAAATTACAAAAGAAGTGAAGACCAGAACAATAATTGTCATTTTTTATGAAAACCACTGAAAGGTTTTTAAAAGGAGAATTATTTCAGAGTTGTATAATAGGTAGTCCATCTTCTAGGCCATGGTAGGATAAAGAAAGAAAGTTTTTTTTCTGATCTTTCTGATTTCTGATAGAGTCATTTGTGCAGAACTGTTCTCTTTTCATGCTTCTGATGGTTTAGCACAAATATCTCTCTTTTGACTTGTACAATTCCACACCTTAAAAATTGTTTTTTCCCCATCTTCTGTATAGTCAGAGCTCTTTGAAAGCCAGACCTGTATTTTAATCATGTCTGCCGCCTGTTCACCCAACACAGTTCCGGGAATATAGTAGACAGTGAAAAAAAATGGGTCAGTGCTGAGTGAGCATATTCCCTCAAGCAGAGAGACAGAGGAGAAATGGAATAATGCAAAGGTTTTAGCACATACCAGTAGAGAAAATGAGCCAGAAAGATCATTTTTACTCAAATCTGACTTGAATTGCTTACTGTTTCACAAACACATAAAACAGATTTTCATACTTTTCCAAAGTCAGAGAAATAAGAAGAAGGAATTTGGGTTATTTATTAGGACTTGAGGCAAAATTTGCCAGCTTGCCAGGTGACTCAGTGATAAGAATTCATCTGCTAATGCAGGAGACGAAGGAGACATGGGTTTGATCCCTGGATAAGGAAAATCCCATGGAAGAGGAAATGGCAATCCACTCCAGAAAATAAAATAATTCATGATATAAATTAATAAATCTATGAGTCATGAATATTGCTAGACTTCAATGCAAATGTGGGTAAAAAGACTGATTTATAGATTTTAATCTGCTCTACTACAGCCTTTCAAAGAATGTTTATCAGTATTTAATACAAAGCATTTCTTTTCCATGGGGATGGTCTTGATCCCTGTCTCCTGTACAATGTCACGAACCTCATTCCATAGTTCATCAGGCACTCTATCTATCAGATCTGGGCCCTTAAATCTATTTCTCACTTCCACTGTATAATCATAAGGGATTTGATTTAGGTCATACCTGAATGGTCTAGCGGTTTTCCTTACTTTCTTCAATATAAGTCTGAATTTGGTAATAAGGAGTTCATGATCTGAGCCACAGTCAGCTCCTGGTCTTGTTTTTGTTGACTGTATAGAGCTTCTCCATCTTGGGCTGCAAAGTATATAATCAATCTGATTTCGGTGTTGACCATCTGGTGATGTCCATGTGTAGAGTCTTCTCTTGTGTTGTTGGAAGAGGGTGTTTGCTATGACCAGTGCATTTTCTTGGCAAAACTGTATTAGTTTTTGCCCTGCTTCATTCTGCATTCCAAGGCCAAATTTGCCTGTTATTCCAGGTGCTTCTTGACTTCCTACTTTTGCATTCTAGTCCCCTATAATGAGAAGGACATCTTTTTTGGGTGTTAGTTCTAAAAGGTCTTGTAGGTCTTCATAAAACCATTCAACTTCAGTTTCTTCAGCGTTACTGGTTGGGGCATAGACGTGGATAACCGTGATATTGAATGGTTTGCCTTGGAGACGAAGAGATCATTCTGTCATTTTTAAGACTGCATCCAAGTACTGCATTTTGAACTCTTTTGTTGACCATGATGGCTACTCCATTTCTTCTGAGGGATTCCTGCCCACAGTAGTAGATGTAATGGTCATCTGAGTTAAATTCACCCATTCCAGTCCATTTTAGTTCACTGATTCCTAGAATGTCGATGTTCACCCTTGCCATCTCTTGTTTGACCACTTCCAATTTGCCTTGATTCATGGACCTGACATTCCAGGTTCCTATGCAATATTGCTCTTTACAGCATCGGACCTTGCTTCTATCACCAGTCATATCCACAGCTGGGTATTGTTTTTGCTTTGGCTCCATCCCTTCATTCTTTCTGTAGTTATTTCTCCACTGATTACCAGTAGCATATTGGGCACCTAATGACCTGAGGAGTTCCTCTTTTGTTATCCTATCATTTTGTCTTTTCATACTGTTCATGGGGTTCTCAAGGCAAGAATACTGAAGTGGCTTGCCATTCCCTTCTCCAGTGGACCACATTCTGTGAGACCTCTCCACCATGACCTGCCCATCTTGGGTTGCCCTGCAGGCATCGCTTGGTTTCATTGAGTTAGACAAGGCTGTGTTGCTAGTGGAGGTGATGGAATTCCAGTTGAGCTGTTTCAAATCCTGAAAGATGATGCTGTGAAAGTGCTGCACTCAATATGCCAGCAAATTTGGAAAACTCAGCAGTGGCCACAGGACTGGAAAAGGTCAGTTTTCATTCCAATTCCAAGGAAAGGCAATACAAAAGAATGCTCAAACTACTGCACAATTGCACTCATCTCACCTGCTAGTAAAGTAATGCTCAAAATTCTCCAAGCCAGGCTTCAGCAATACGTGAACTGTGAACTCCCTGATGTTCAAGCTGGTTTTAGAAAAGGCAGAGGAACCAGAGATCAAATTGCCAACATCCACTGGATCATGGAAAAAGCAAGAGAGTTCCAGAAAAACATCGATTTCTGCTTTATTGACTATGCCAAAGCCTTTGACTGTGTGGATCACAATAAACTGTGGAAAATTCTGAAAGAGATGGGACTACCAGACCACCTGACCTGCCTCCTGAGCAATCTGCATGCAGGTCAGGAAGCAACAGTTAGAACTGGACATGGAACAACAGACTGGCTCCAAATAGGAAAAGGAGTATGTCAAGGCTGTATATTGTCACCCTGCTTATTTAGCTCCTATGCAGTGTACATTATGAGAAACGCTGGACTGGAAGAAACACAAGCTGGAATCAAGATTTCTGGGAGAAATATCAATAACCTCAGATATGCAGATGACACCACCCTTATGGCAGAAAGTGAAGAGGAGCTAAAAAGCCCCTTGATGAAAGTGAAAGAGGAGAGCAAAAAAGTTGGCTTAAAGCTCAGCATTCAGAAAACGAAGATCATGGCATCCGGTCCCATCACTTCATGGGAAATAGATGGGGAAACAGTGGAAACAGTGTCAGACTTTATTTTTAGGGGCTGCAGAATCACTGTAGATAGTGACTGAAGCCATGAAATTAAAAGACACTTACTCCTTGGAAGAAAAGTTATGACCAACCTAGATAGCATATTCAAAAGCAGAGACTACTTTGCCGACTAAGTTCCGTCTAGTCAAGGCTATGGTTTTTCCTGTGGTCATGTATGGATGTGAGAGTTGGACTGTGAAGAAGGCTGAGTGCTGAAGAATTGATTCTTTTGAACTGTGGTGCTGGAGAAGACTCTTGAGAGTCCCTTGGACTGCAAGGAGATCCAACCAGTCCATAGTGAAGGAGATCAGCCCTGGGATTTCTTTGGAAGGAATGATACTAAAGCTGAAGCTCCAGTACTTTGGCCACCTCATGCGAAGAGTTGACTCATTGGAAAAGACTCTGATGCTGGGAGGGATTGGGGGCAGGAGGAGAAGGGGACAACAGAGGATGAGATGGCTGGATGGCATCATGGACTCGATGGACGTGAGTCTGAGTGAACTCTGGGAGATGGTGATGGACAGAGAGGCCTGGCGTGCTGCAATTCATGGGGTCGCAAAGAGTTGGACACGACTGAGCCACTGAACTGAACTGAATACAAAGCAGAACTATTGCTGAAGGTCTTTCTTTTCTAATTGAAGTATAATTGATGTGCAATATTATGTTAGTTTCAGGTATACATCATAATGATTTGGCATTTAAATATATTATAAAATGATCACCGCAGTAAGTCTCATAACTGTCTGTTACCATACAAAATTATTACAGTATTATTGACTACATTCCTTATGCTATGTATTACATCCTCATGACATTTATTTTATAACCAGTTTTGTATCTCTTAACCTCCTTCACCTGTTTCAGCCCACCCCCCAACCACCCTTCCTCTGGCAGCCACCAGTTTGGCCCTCTCTATTTATGAGTTTTTAGATTCCTTATAGAAGTTGGATTGGCCCTGGTATCTCAGACAATAAAGAATCTGCCTGCAATGTGGGAGACCTGGGTTTGATTCCTGGGTCAGGAAGATACCCTGGAGAAGGAACTGGCAACCCACTCCAGTACTCTTGCCAGGAGAATACCCATGGACAGAGGAGCCTCATCGGCTTAAGTCCGTGGGGTCACTAAAAGTCAGACATGACTGAACAACAAACACACACATATAAGATCATACCATGTTTGTCTTTCTCTGTCTGATTTATTTCACTTAGCATAATACATCTAAGTTCACTCATGTTGTCAAAATGGCAAGATTTTATTTTTTCTTTTAGCCAAGTAATATGCCATTCTTTAGCCATTTATCTATCAATGGACATTTAGATTGAATCCATAATTTAGCTATTGTAAATAATGCTGAAGTGAACATTAGGGTGGATATATCTTTTCAAATTAGTGTTTTGGTTTAAACTTTTAAGAACCCCTAAAACTTGAAAACAGTGACAGAGTTTATTTTCTTGGGCTCTAAAATCACTGCAGATGGTGACTGCAGCCAGGAAATTAAAAGACTCTTGCTCCTTGGAAGAAAGAAAAGCTATGACTGTATTTAAAAACAGATTAAAAGCATATTGAAAAGTAGAGACTTTACTTTGTCGACAAAGGTTCGTCTAGTCAAAGCTATGGTTTTTCTAATAGTCATACATGGGTGTGAGAGTTGGACCATGAAGACAGCTGAGCACCGAAGAATTAATGCTCTCAAACTGTGGTGTTGGAGAAGACTCTCAAGAATACCTTGGACTGCAAGGAGATCAAAACAGTCAATCCTAAAGGAAATCAGTACTGAATTTTCATTGGAAGGACTGATGCTGAAATGGAAGCTCCATTACTTTGGCCACCTGATGTGCAGAACTGACTCACTGGAAAAGTCTCTTCTGCTGGGAAAGATTGAAGGCAGGAGGAGAAGGGAACGACAGAGAATGAGATGGTTGGATGGCATCACTGACTCTATGGACATGAGTTTGCGCAAGCTCCAGAGGTTGCTGATGGACAGGGAAGCCTGGCATGCTGCAGTCCACTGGGTCACAAAGAGCTGGACACGACTGAACGACTGAACTGAAAACTTGTATTATTACCTGCAGTAACTACAAAGTCAGAGGAATTCCTCTCCTCTAGAAGCCTCCCCCGCCCAAATTCCCAAGATCTTTGGCCTGCCAGGAAACAATTTTCTTTATGTATGAGGCTGGTACCCTATATGTCATACACCATGTCAGTTTCCTTTGAGGACTTTATAAATATTGACTCCACCCATATTTCTCTATTGTGAGCTTGTCATGACTGATTAAATAAGAATTATTTTCAAAAATTATTTTTCTTGTAGGCCTTAATTACACAATCAATCTGTCCAAATTATGTCTAGATTTTTAAAAAAGACATATTCTTATTAAACTAATGCAATTAACTATGTTGCCATGAAAATTATGGATATATTTTTACTTGAAAAAGTAAGTTTTTGTTCTGAATTTTAAGAGAGTTAGTGCAAATCAGATACCATTTTTAAATGCTTTGTCTCCATCTACATACAGAAACAGAATCTACTAAATTGGGTGCTAGATATAGAGCAAAAAGAGAAAAGGCTTCCCTGGTGGCTCAGGGGTAAAGAATCCGCCTGCCAATGCAGGAGACGCAGGTTCAGCAGTTCCTGGTCCGGGAAGATCCCACATGCAGAGGAACAGCTACGCCTGTGTGCCACAACTACTGAGCCTGTGTTCTAAAGCCCTGGAGCCACAGCTACTGAAGCCTACATGCCTGAGAGCCTGTGCTCTGCACCAAGAGAAGTCTGAGCACCTCATCTGGAGGAGTAGCCCCCCCTCACTGAAACTAAAGAGAAGCCCACAGAGCACAGACAAAAATAAATAAATAAAGCTTTTTTTTTTTTAAAGAAAGAGGAAGAACTTTTCCCCATATTTGTTAAAAATACATTTAAAAAATACCTCTGTGTGTATGTTTGTGTGTGTGTGTGTGTTGAGTTGCTCACTTGTGTCTAACTCTTTGCAATGCTCTTGGACTGTAGCCTGCCAGGCTCGTCTGTCCATGGAATTTTTCAGGCAAGGATATTGGAGTGGGTTGCTGTTTCCTCCTCCAGGGGGACAAAGACCTATCATATTCTAAATAAATATCCACATTTTAATTTCCCTCCTTGTTCATTCAATCCTAGTAATTCTTATTCTGCTTGATCCTAGGCAAAGCATTCTTTTTCATGAAGTATATTTGCTTTTAAAGTTAAAAATGTCATAAAAAACCTGTCTTGAGCCACTAGTACAAATAAGCCGCAGTTAACCACTATCTTTACTATTTACTTGGCTTTACCAGTTAGATTTTTACTTACATACATTTTCAAGTTATTGGTATGTTTTCAGCTTAAAGAAGTCCCTTTAACATTTCCTGTAAAGCAGGTTTTGTGGTGATAAACTCCTTTAGCTTTTGCTTCTATGGAAAACTTTTTCTCTTTCCTTCAGTTCTAAATGGTGGCCTTGCTGGGTAGAGATTCTTAGTGAGAAGTTTTTTCCTTCACAACTTTAAATATATCTTGCTACTCCCTTCTGACCTGCAGAGTTTCTGCTGAAAACTCAGCTGATAGTCCAATGGAAGTTCCCTTGTACATAACAAGGTCTTTTTGTTTTTTTCTCTCTTGCTGTTTTTAAGATTCTCTCCTGAACTTTTAATTTTAATTATAACATGCCTTGGTAGCGATCTGTTTGGTTCCTCTCATAAGGAACTCTGCGCTTCCTGTACCCGAGTATCTGTTTCTTCCCCTTTCTTAGGGACGTTTTCAGCCATTATTTCTCAAATTTTCAGGCTCTTTCTCTCTGTCTTCTCCTTTTGGGACTCCTTTAATGTGAATGTTATTCTGCTTGATGTTGTCCCATAGGAACTCTTTACCTGCCTCCACTGTTTCAACATTCTTTTTTCTCTTTGCTGCTTTATTTGGAGGCGTTCCACTGCTCTTTCAGGTCACTGATCCTGTCTTCTGCTCCACTTCATCTTCCGTTGAACCCCTCAAGCCTATTTTCAGTTCAGTTATTATATTCTTCAGCTCTATGACTTCTGTTCAGCACTTTCTTATTTATCTTTGCTCAAGCTCTCACTGTGTTCATCCATTCTTCCTCAAGTTCAGTGAGCATTTTTCAACTATTCTTTTGAACTTTTTTTTTCAGATAATTTATGTATCTCCATTTTTTCAATTTATTTATTTTAATCAGAGGATAATTACTTTACAATATTATGATGATTTTTGTCATACATCAACATGAATCAGCCATAAGTATCCCCATTTTGCTAAGATTTTTTTTCTGAAGTTTTGTTTTGTTCATTCGAAGCATCTTCCCCCATTTTCCTCATTTTGCTTGACTCTCTATGTTTGAGTCTGCATGCTAAATAAAACAGCCCACTTTCCCATTGAAAGAGTGTCCTGTGTATGAGATGAAGCTTATCATTTATCCTCACCCTAGCTCTTGGTTGTTTCAAATCAGTGTGTTAAGCAGCCTGATTTATTCTTGATGGATCCCAGTTGTTGAGGGTGTTTTAAGACCTGTCAGTGTTCCAGAAAGCTTGCTCCCAGAGTTAGTGCCTAGTTTCAGACAGATTGAAAGCCAGATCCTCCGGCAACAGCTGTTAAAGTAGTACATAAATAGTCCTGTGGGTCTGCAATCCCTGCTGACCTCCAGACCAGGAGATCCGGGAGTGTTTCTGGGCAACAGTTGCCAGAACTAAGCCTTCCTCTGAGTGTATAAGCTCATTGCTGGAAGATCCCAGCAAGCCATGGCAAGGTCAGGGGACGAAGCAACAACGGGAGGGCAAAAGACTGCATCTTCCTCCGTATATTCCCTACAAGTGCGTCTGCAGCCTCTAGAAGAGAGGCAGTGCTGAAGCCTGTCCCTAAGGCTGAAGTTCCAGGACAAGTAAATGTCTTTTTCACAGGCAGACTATGGGTAATTTTTTTCTGCTGCCTGTGTAATGTCCTGGGTGTGACAGCCTGCCCAGAACTATCTTTCCAATCATTACAGACCTGTAGGGCCCAGGGAGGTTAGTCCCTGTGGCCACCAGCACCAGGTGATCAAGAGGTGTCCTGTGTGAACTGTGTCTACTGCCCAGCCTTAGCAAGTCTGTAGGAGAATGTTGAGTGTGGGGTGGATCCACAGTGTTAGTGATACAGGGGAAGTATGTTGGGAGCAGGGCTTGGCTGCAGCTTGAGGAAGGCTAGGAGAGAGTGCTAGATGGGTGGGTCATGATGAAGTGAGGGGGATAGAGAAGACAGGGAGAACACCTGCAATTTTAGTCAAGCACGGGCATTTCTTTTGAATTACTTTCTCCAGAGCTGCTTATTCAATCCTCTGTCAAGAAGTCCCCCTAAAGTCATTGAATGAGTTACTGGCATAATGACACATGCCTTGACCCTCAAAGGTAGCTCTTTTTGACAGCTACTTGCAAGAATTTTGAAGGAGTTGAAGAAGGGTGGGTTGAAAGTTCCTCCTCAGGAGCTTTGCTGTCAAAGTTAAAGAAGGTTAATTCTCACTGGAACATAAATTTTTATTGTCTGGAAATGACTCAGAGCCTGTCAGACAGAGTTTAGCCTTGAGACTAATGAAGCAATCACTGAGAGCATCAACCCTTTCAGGGAATCTATGTCCAACCATGAACTCCATTTGGAGGCACCAGGTGGAGCTTGTCTGCAAATAGCATATAAAGTCTGCTAAATTTGAAAGGTCTCAAGGACCAGGCTGAGGGCAGGAGCTGGGCACGATACGGTGCCTGCAGTTTGCCCCTCACGATGGGGGAAGGCAGACTTCTTCACTCTTGTCTCCTGCTACTTCTCCTCATTCGGTTTTCTACCAGCGCCTCAGATTCTGTGGAACCGTAAGTCTCACCCAACATCTCTTGCTCAATAGCCTGTTTTTTATTTCAGCCTCTCCCTTATATCTCTGCTTTGCCTTTCCTAGTAATTGCTACCCTTTCATTCCTTAAGATACCTTAAAGTTATAAGAAAGTAGTAAGACTATAACAAGGCTTTGCCTTTCCTAGTAATTGCTACCCTTCCATTCCTTAAGATATCTTAAAATTATAAGAAAGTAATATATTTTTTCTTTCACTTATTCTACATTCTTGAAGTCATGTTTTTCATGGAGTCAATAATAGTCATAAACACAATAAGCAGTCATTAGGAAGCATGACAAACCTCAGGCCTTACCCTCACAGACTCATTCTTTCAGGTGAAAGGTATGGACTGTAAAAATATTTAAAATGTACAGTTGGGAGTAATTAAACTCATATTGCAGATTATATGTACACAGAAGGTAAGGAACGTATTAAATTATATCACAAGCATATAATTTGCAAAATTCATACTGTGGAAAACTGACAATTTGATTTCTCCAACAAATAAATTGTCTAAGAATGAGAAGCAGAGACCACCTATAAAATTAGAAAGATTTAAAAGGTATATCAATCAATTAATCAATCACAATGTATAGGCCTAATTTTGATAATGATTTCAAAGACATCTTTTAAAACATCATGACATCTGTGATGACCTGGAGGGGTGGGATGGGGGTGTGGGAGAGAGGCTCAAGAAGGAGGGGTTATATGTATACATTTGGCTGATTCATGTTGTTGTACAACAAAAACTAATGCAACACTGTACAGCCATTTACTCCAATTAAAAAACATGACATTTTAACAAGGAATTATAAATTTGTACTGGCTGAATATTTAAATATAGATGATATTAAAAAATTTTGTTAAATGTTTATGTATGATAATATAGCATGTTTTTGTTTAAAAATAATCCTTTCCTTCTGGAAATATATGCTGAAATATTTTAGCATTTTGCTTCAAAATGATAATGGGAAGGGTGAGGTGGTTAGAAGGTGAATGTAGATGGAATGTAGATATGGTAAAGCTAAGGCAAGAGTGCACATAGATGTTCTTGGATGTTAGAACTGGGTATTAAGAGTCTAGTAGTTCATTATATTAATACAGTATTGTGGATGTAGACTTTTAGTAGATTTAGAACAGTTAGATGAACAAATAAATAATATGTGTACATATATACATGGAAAGTTTTATATATTTACAAAAAATATTCCAGATTAAAATTTACACAGGATTGGTGATTTCTCACTTTACATATAAAAGATGCCTTGCAGATAAATTACAAACCAGAAAGATTTTCAGTGTGGTCATGGGTGACTGGTAACCAAGCATTAGGGTTATTTTTGAGGTTAACTTTAGCATTTCTGTTCAAATGATGCTTTTTTTAAGACTATAACTACTACCACTACTTTTAAAGACTACTATTTTTCTGAGTGGAACATATGTCAGGAGAGCAGGATAAAAGCCTATTAAAAACATATTATGAAAATAATAATATTGTGGATATATTGGATTCATTTATTATTTTGTCTAATTTTATGCATGTTTGAAATGCTCCATCATAAAAACTTTAAAATTAAAAGGAAGTAACAATGAAAGTTACAAAACATTTAGAACTGAACAAGAATTAAACCATTTTATGTCAAAATACCTATTTTGTTTAAATATCTAGTACATGTGGAAGTACATTTTATAAAACCGAAACATTCTATGAATTAAAAAATCAGGAAAGATTGTTATATGAATGAAATGAGCTAGAAAAATGGGGAAAAAAGCAATATATAAACAGTGTTGACAGCGAATTGTGAAGAACAGAAGTTAATAAAATGAAAGTCAACAAAATGATAGAATCAAGAAAACAAAAGTCTGTATTCTAAAGATTAATAAAACATACAACTGGTAAATTTTGAAAGCCTCGATGAAAAATATAATGTTCTAGAAGAATAAAAATTATACAAATTATCAAAACCGAGGACAGAATATTTTTAAAAATTGAATAAACCAGAAATGAAAGTGAATTAGGAGTAAAAAATAATCCTCTCCACTTACAAAAGATAGCATAACAATATTTTATAGAAAAATTTCATCACACTTTCAAGGAAATGATAATCTCAATCCTAAAAACAATATTTAGAGAGCAGAAAAAGAATACCTATATAAATTATTTTAAGTTTAATATCATAAGAATCACACAAAAAAGAAAATTAAATGTCAATCTCATGTATGGACATAGAAGCAAAATGCAAAATAAAATACTGCCAGTTTGTTACAGCCGTGTATTTAGTTAATTTTACATTAGCTGCTAAAACAGCAAACCCAAAAACTCAGTGACAAAGCACAATAACCTAACTTTGTCATTTGTGTGTGTGTCACTTCCAAATACTTATCCGTCAAACAGTGATATAAAGGTGCCCACAAGAAGTTTTAATACAGCAGACCTGGATATGACATACATCACATTTACTTATGCTCCATTAGCCAGAACTCAGTGGCATGATGAGACAGTCTTTCTGTGTATTCAGGAGGAAAAGGAAAGAAACTCAGTGCAGAACTAGCCAGTCTCTGCTACAAATCGTGTGTGTGTGTGTGTGTGTGTGTGTGTCTATGTTGCTATGTGTTCCAGTTATGTACCTAGAGTGTAATGAATTAAAACAATACTTTATCATTTTTCTCTCATGGTTTTATGGTTTGACCAGGTTCACCCAACAAGGCATTATTCGCTTTGGTTCTCTCTTGCAGTTGAAGTCAGATGTTGGCTAGGGCTTTGGTCCTCTGAAGATTCAACTGGACTGGGTATCCAAGATGGCTCCTCAGATGGCATGCAGTTCATGCTGGCCATCACCTGGTGGCTCATCTAGAAATGCTGCCCAGAGTGTTGACACATGTCCTCTCCAAATGGCTCAGGATTTGGAGCAGGATTCCAGAATGGGACAGAACCTGAAAAGCCTCTTAGTGCCTAGCTTTGGAAGTCACATAGTACCACTTCCGTCACTACCCTTTTTCAAAAGCAAGGCATAGGGCAAGGAGAGGGAACCACATAAGCCTTAGAATACTGAAAGGCATGGTTTATTAATAAACAATCTCTAACCACTAAGCTTTCATAATCTTCCATAAGCCCCCCACTGATTTGCATCTCACTTCCATGTTAAAAAAAATTAAAAAAAAACACTCATCCATGTTCCCCTCCAACACTTGATGTCTCGTCATATGAAGACATCAGCCTCAGGCTTGAAATCCAGCATCTAAATTAGGTCCAAGTATAGATGAGACTCCTTGGGGTCATCTGCTCAATTTCAGTTCCTTTAGTGTAGTTCTCATTCTGAATATCTGTGAACTAAACAGAAAAGTTATCTACCACCACTCTGCTGGGGACAATCCCAGGACAACTGTGACAGATACTTCTATTCAAAAAGGTGGAGCACAGGAGGCCACTCCAGCTCATGGTCCATAGCCACTCTGAAATCTGACCAGGCAGTTGTCACCAGTTCTCTGATTAGGGTTCAGTCTTGCTTCCTCAGAGTGGTTCTCTATGGCTCTGGAATCCACTCTACACTCTAATTCATCCTTTATCTCCCATGAGAAAAGGCGTATGTTTTCAGCTGAGATATGCTCTCAATCTTCTTCCAGTCTGTAGATATTTGAGGGCTCTGAAATCTTCTTTTCCCTTTGAACCATTTCTGTCCTTTGAAGTCCCATCTGGAAATGCTTCTGTTAGTACAATTCTCCTTTTAAATGTCATGGTTTCATATCAGTTTTAATGAGATTTATTCCATGAGACAAAACCAATACCCACAAACCTCTCCAAAAGGCACATCTCTGCCTTAGGTCACCTACAGGGCTCCTGTGAACTAGATTATTAGAATTCCTATTTTCTAGCAAATACAGTCAGAGAGGAATACCCTTAAATTTTTCAGAATTTTTTTTTCTATTCAAAAGTAACTGCTAGGCATAACTTTATTTAGCTCTGAACCTTAATGTCGGATGCTACAGTCAAAACTTTGACTTTATTTTTATCCCAAAGTACATTGATTCTGTACTTTGATTTTTATTTTGGGTTTGATTTTTCTCATGATACCCAGGAATAAATGTGAAAGAAATGGGTAAAACATATATAAGAAAAAATTTTAAATAGTAATGAAGAACACACAAAAAAAGGACTTGAACAAATGTTAATAAAGCATCCTATATTTTTGGATAGGTTAAAAGTCAGCATCATGAAAATGTCAAATGTCAATACTCCCTAAATTTATTTACATTTTATGTAATCTTAGCTCAAAGACCATTAGGATCAGAGATGCTGATTCTAAAATTCAGATTTTAAAAACCCCATTAAGATAGATGACATTTTATATATGTGTGTCTATCTGCCTATGTGTCTATCTGTCTGCCCCTGGTTCCTGGCATAGCACTCCTAAAAATCCCCTTGGAATTTCCTAAGTGATAAGAGTACTTAGAGCATCTTTTATTTGAAGTTTTGCTCTTTGACCCAAGTTGCTGACTCAGAGCTCCTAAATCCACTGGGATTTTTTAGATAAGAGATCTTTTCTTCTAATGAAGCAACAGTTGGTGGGCTCCTGGATAGCTTCAAAATGGGATCTGGGCACCAGAAAGAGAAAACCATGATTAGAATCTATTTCCCTCCAAAATAATGGCTTCAATGTCTACATCTCAGTGTTCTGGGCTGCCACGCCCCCTGCTGTTTCATCCTTATGTATGTATAATTCCTCGTTAATTGTATTTAATTTGCAAGAATCATCTATCAACCTGAGCTGGTTGTGTCTCCTTTTCAGCCCTACTGTGGGTTTCTATTTTCGTGCATGCATGCTAAGTCACTTCAATTATGTCTGACTCTTTGCGACCCGTTGGACTGTAGCCCACCAGGCTCCTCTGTCCATGGGATTCTCCAGTCAAGAATACTGGAGTGGTTTGCCATGCCCTCCTCCAAAGGATCTTCCTGACCCAGGGATCAAACCTGAGTGTCCTGTGGCTCCTACATTGCAGTTGGATTTTTTACCGCTGAGCCACCGGGGAAGCCCATCTCTGTTTTCAGCATCCTTTAAATGAGCCATTAAGCAAAGGAAAGGAGAGAAGTTTCACTTGATTCAGAAACTCAGTTTTGTTTCCATTGCAGTCCTTTTGGTCAGAGAATTCTTAACCTACACAATATACTTATGAAGGAATTTTGTCCATTCGTTTTTTATTTTTATGTGGGGTCTTCTCTTTCTCTTTCTTTTTGGTAGGAAAATAAAATATTGATATAATTTTATATTTGCATGGTATTTTACACATCTCAGAGATGTTTCTATACATCTCATTTTTTTTTCTAAACTGTTCCAGAGAATAAGCCAGAAGCAGCATGAGAAACTGCTCTCCTTGGCCTTATTGTAGACCATAATCACAAGACACAGAATTTCACAATGGGAAACTTGAAAGAAATCTTTGAAAATGATCCAAAAGATCTGAATTAAAATGTAAGAAAGAATTTTGTTCGAAACAAGGGATTTCTCAATCATAGAGAATACATAGGCCAACAAGAGACAGGATAGGAGGTTAGGGCAATTAGAAGTCTAAGAATTCTCTTCCTAATCCAGACCACTTTTTAAATTTCATCTTCATATTTTGCAAAGAGAAAAGAAGCTGTGTACTGGTCTTTTTCCTCAAAGGATGTGTTTAATACCACTTATTACTATGCATTTTGATCCCTCTTTCATAAGGTGAAATATTGTTCATGCATTTTTTTCATAGGGAATGGTAGAAATGGTAGAAACAGGAAGCAAAGGTAGTCACATTCTCCCAACGTATCACTACTGCCCAGGTGGTGGGGGGAGGGGGGTGGGGGCGGAACAGTTAGGTTTCAATACTAATGCTCTTTATTGAATCCTGGGGTTAAAATTCCAGATTTCCAGAACCATATGATTGCTTGCAGAAGCAGGAAAGATATCTGTGTGGGACAGTAACAGCACTTCCAAACAAGAACCAAAGAAGAAATTGGAAAAAGAGTCATTTTATTTACTATTGTATAAGAAAATCACACAGATCAGCAGAAGTCTCTACATTTGTTTTTGTTCAATAATATGAGGTTACGGAACTATATATATGAAAACATGAATTTCTCAAATAATAACAAGATCAGCCTGCTTTTCCCCTTTCCTTTATCTTTTTTTTTCCCCCAAACAGTTACATGGACAAATCTTAACTGAAACTACACAAGTTCACATTTCTTTTCCCAAAGTAAGCAAAATATCTCTGTTTTCCCAGCCTATTTCCCTTCCTAATGTGGAAGAATAATTTACTGAAATATTAAAGATTATTTTGGTTTCATGACAGAAAAGGATTTGAAAATATTGTAATCTGTGCTGATTCTTGTCCTGTGGTATTTTTTTCCCTTCCCTATTTGAAAGTGTAGCCAAGTCCTTGTGGCCTTTTGCCTTAAGAATTTTCAAGGTTAGAAGCAGAGGTTGCTTAAAGATACTATGCAAAAGCCCTGGCACTTGGGCAAGTCACCAGAGGTGCTCCTGAGGAAGAAGAAAAAGAAGTCTTTTGCAGAGACATTAAAGAGAAGCCCCACTGCAGCCAGGATGGGAAGGGAGTTTGCAGGAGAGTGGATATATGTATATGTGTGACTGAGTCCCTTTTCTGTTTACCTGAAACTATCACAGCATTGTTAATTGGCTATATCCCAATACAAAATCAAAAGGTTTTTTTATAAAAGAGAGAGAGAGAAGCCCCACTGGCAGGAAGAAATCAAAACTAGGACATGAGTGGAGTTTATGGGACCCAGGATAGTGGGCACTGGGTCACCTCCATCATTGCACTCAGGGTAATAGATAGGACTTCTGAGCTAAGTAGCTATGTGAGGCACATTCTGGACTACAGAGCTCTCAGTCTCAGGAAATATTCCCGTGTCCGGATAGAGCATAGAAGCAGCCAAGTAGCCAGGCTTCAAAATGGCTGAAGGGCTGGACAATGGCATGGTCATATGAGGAGTAACCAGTTTCATGCAAAGACAAAAGCAGCATCCCAAATATTTTGTTTTACAAACCCCAGTGTGGAGAAGGCTCTAATAAAAATGAAGATTAAGTCTCACTAGAATTTTAGAAGAATGAAAGCAGAGTCAGATTTAATTCAATTCCCAAGTGGCACTAGTGGTAAAGAGCCTGCCTGCCAACATAGGAGACTTAAGAGACACAGGTTTGATCCCTGGGTCAGGAAAATCCCTTGGAGGAGAGCACGGCAGCCCACTCCAGTATTCTTGCCAGGAGAATCCCAGACAAAGAAGCCTGGTGGGCTAGGATCTGCAGGGTAGCAAAAGGTCAAACACAAATGAAGCAACTTAGCACACACGCACAAAGAAAGTAAAGCAATGTTATATTTCTTTTTTTTGATTGAAGTGCAATTGACATACAACACTATGTTAATTCCAGACACACAACATGGTGATTTGATATTTCTATACAAAATGATCACCACGATAAGTCTACTTGCCATCTGTCACCATAAAAAACTATTACAATATTATTGACTATATTCCCCATAAATGTTGTACATTGCATCCACAAGATTCATTTCTTTCTCACTAGAAGTTTGTGCCTCTTAATCTCCCACACTTGCTTCACTAATTCCCCCTACTCCCCTCCCGTAGTAACCACTTGTTTGTTCTATGAGTTTGTTTCAGTTTTCTTATGTTTGTTCACTTCTCTCCTTTTTTAAATTCCACATGTAAGTGAAATTATAGGGCATTTGTCTTTCTCTGTCTGACACATTCCACTTAGCATAATATCCCCCAGGTCCATCCATGCTGTTGCAAATAGTAATATTTCATTCTTTATTATGGCTGAGTAATATTCCTTTGTATTTGTATGTCACATTTTCTTTATCAGTCACCTGTCAATGGACATTTGGGTTGCTTCCATATCTTGGCTATTGTATATAATACTGCAATGAACATAGGGGAGCATATATCTTTTCAAATTAGTACTTTTGTTTTCTATGGATAAATACTCAGGAATGGAATTGCTGGATCATAAGGACAGTAAAAGGATAACAAAGGAATACTATGAACAATGCCTTGCCCACAAATTTAATAATCTAAATGAAATGGACTAACTTCTTGAAAGGCCACTTTTGCCAAAACTCCTACAAGGAGAAATAGACAATTCAAACTGACCTACATCTATTGAAGAAATTGAATCAATAATTAATAACCTTGCAAAACAGAAACTATCAGGCCCAGATAGGTTCACTGGTGAATTTATCAAACATCCTAAGGAAAGAGTTATACCAATTCTCTTCAGTCTCTTTCAAAAGATAGACAAGGAAATATTTTCTAACTCAATTTATAAGCCCAGTATTAACATAATACTAAAACTGTACCACGGCAATACAATAAAATAAAACTGCAGAACAATATTTCTCATGGGCATAAGTGCAAAAATCTTTTTTTTAAAAATAGTAAATCATATCCAATAGTGTATGAAAGAATTATACACAATGACCAAGTGGGATTTATCACAGTTGTGCAAATCTGGTTCAATATTTGAAAATCAATTAATGTAACCCATTACATCAATAAGCTAAAGAAGAAATTGATATTACATGGTATCAGTAGATACATAAAAAAGCAGTTAAAGCATTCTAACATGTATACTATCATGTAAGAATTGAATCACCAGTCTATGTCTGACACAGGATACAGCATGCTTGGGGCTGGTGCATGGGGATGACCCAGAGAGATGTTATGGGGAGGGAAGTGGGAGGGGGGTTCATGTTTGGGAACGCATGTAAGAACTGAAGATTTTAAAATTTAAAAAATAAAATAAATAAATAAATAAATAAACTTAAAAAAAAACAAAACAAAATCCAACACCCATTCGTGATTAAAAAATAAAAAAGTGAAAGTAGCTCAATTGTGTCCAACTGTTTGCAACCCCGTGGACTGTCCATGGAATTCTCTAGACTAGAATACTGGAATGGGCAGCCTTTCCCTTCTCCAAGGGATCTTTCCAACCCAGGGACTGAACCCATGTCTCCTGCATTGCAGGAAGAGTTTTTACCAGCTGAGACACAAGGGAAGCCCAAGAATATCCCTTCTCTAGATCTTCCTGACCCAGGAATCAAACCAGGGTCTCCTGCATTCCAGGCAGATTCTTTACCAACTGAGCTATCAGGGAAGCCCTAAAAAACAAAACCACTCAGCAAAGCAGAAACAGAGGAGAACTTCCTCAACATGATTAAAAAAAAAAAAAAAGTACTAGAAACTTACAACTTATATCACACTTACTGGTGCAAAATTAAAATTTTCCTACTAATAGGAACAAAGAAAGTATATTCTCTCTTACCACTTCTTTCCAGTATCATATTAGAAGTTCTAACTAATGCAATAAGACAATAAAAGGAAATTAAAATTATATGGATTGAGAAAGAATAAATATCACTCCTGTGATATTAGTCATGGGAGTTTTTTTTATTATTATTTCTTTCAGATCACTACATACAGCAGTAATAATAAGCTTGCAGGATACAAAGTTAATATAAAAACTCAACTGCTTTCCTATATACCAGAAATGAACAAGTAAAATTTAGAATTTAAAAGCACAATATCATTTACATTAACAACCCCACCAAAATGAAATAATTAGGTATAAACTTAACAAAATAAATACATATGCTGCTAGAACAACTGGACATCCACGTGCAAAAAAGAAAAAAAAAAGAAAATGAAGGAATCTACACACTTTTCAAAAAAAATTAACTCAAAATGCATTATAGACCTAAATGTAAAATACAAAACTTCAAAATCCTAGAAGACAACACAGGAGAAAATCTAGGTGACATTAGTTATAGTGATGACCTTTTTCGATACAAAGCAAAGGCATTATCCATGAAAGAAATAATTGATAAGCTAAACTTCATTATGATTAAAAATCTGCTCTGTGAAAGACTCTATCAAGAAAATGAGAAGACAAGCTACAGACTTCTCTATTTATTTTAACTAGATATAATACTAATTAAGCAACCCCTGAAGGAATTAGACTTAATTTCCTCACAGAATATATAGCATTTTAGCAAGATAATCCTATTTATCTGTCTAGATTTGTCTGTTTATTTTTCCTTAATTGTGTTTATTTTATAAGCAGCACTGGTTCCTAGAGTAAATTTGAAAAATGTAGCAAACCACTAAAGAAGTATTGGATTGGCCAATGAAAATCATGTCTCTACCTCTTCCATTGTTTTCTGAATAAGTCAGCCCAACACCACTAGATAGAGATAGATAAGACACATGTCACACTGTGTTGAAGAGAGTTAAGATAGTAGATAGTGCGGTGTACAACTCCTAAAAGGATTAGAAGAATGTTCACAAAGAAAGTAGCCTGGCTCAATAGCATATTAGAAGTTCTGGCTAATTCAAGACAATAAAAGGAAATTAAAATTACACAGATTGAGAAAGAATAAATATCACTCCTGTGATATTAGAGTTGGAGCAAGATGAGGTGGGTGTCCTTATGGAGGGTTAGTCTACGCGTGGGGCATCAGAAGCCTAACAGAGCATGTATCAATTTATCTACATGTGTATGTATGTTTAAACATGCATAACTCCTTAGCTCTTTTGCTAAGAAAGTCTAAGAGTAGGGACACCATAAAAATAAAGGGCATACCTACATACCAATTCTTGATTTCTAATGTCATTCACTAAAAGAAAAAAAAAATAGAAAGGAGAATTATAATATGAGCCTGAAATATCTTGGGTCAGAAGATAAGTAGTTGCCCAAGATTAATGAAGGCATGCCAATAGGACCCAGAAGTCAGCTTAAATGGATGTTTACTGGTCAAATCTGAGACTATTTGAGCATCAAAATAAATAATGAAATAATAGATTATAACCCATTATACAAAGGAGGAAAACATGACTATACTGGCAGAAACAAACAAACACATTGAACTTTTGATGAGAAGTAGGTATGTGTGTGTTAGTTGCTCAGTTGTGTCCAGCTATTGGTGACCCAATGGACTGTAGCCTGCCAGGCTTCTCTGTCCCTGAGAAGTAGGTAGGTAGGTGGCAAAGAGTCAGACATGACTGAGCGACTAGGCACACAGCAGGACATTTATATAGTCTAATAGTATCCCCATAAAATATTAGTTACAAGGCAAAACATAAACTCACAAGTATGGCACATAACACCTTAATCAAGTGATTGGATTTAACATTGCCCCAAATGGAAAATACTGAACCATGTGCTACCTGACAGGGTTACAATAAGAACACAGCACCACCCTGGGATATCCCATCTGAAGATGCACATGCCTTCTGGACACCTCTACCTGGATGTCTTACAACCACATCAAACTCTTGCCGCCTCCTCACTTTTCCTCTCCTCACGTATGAACTGTCTTGGCAACGGCATTATCATCACTTAGCTAAATATGCTCTCCGTATCTCCTTCTAAATCCTAATCTGAAGCACCATTGTCTCCCACCACTGCAAGAATAATCTTTTTGGTGTGACATCAGCATCATGGTGGTTGAGATGCTCTCTTTATTGCTCCCCTTCAGTCTACCACCAGAAAAACATCTGCAACTCAGCAAAGGTGCCTCCGTCCAACACACCAGGACATCAGAGGATTTCACACATCCGTATGTTAAAGGTGGGTGGCCTGGGCACATAGAGGAGGCAAAGCCAGGAGAACACTGGAAGCCATGCCTGCGATTCTGGATCACCAGACTTGGTGGCTGAGCCCGCGGCCCCACACAAGCTGGCAGCATCAGGAAAAGTGCACATGACACTGACCTTCTGGGTGCAGACATGCCCACGGCCACAGGGAACTGAACAGCATGGCAGCGGGGCCTGAGATCCTATCCCTCCAGCCACAGAGGTACCTGTAACTCCACCTTTGACACACACACACAGACACAGTGGCAGCATCCATGACTCAACAACTCTGGTCATGGTAGAGACACTCATGATTCTGGATTCCCCACACACACAGCACACAGCACCAGAGCCTATGCCCCAGGAGGCCTTGGACATGGCACAGGCACCTGTCATCCTGGTGCCCCAGGTGGTGCTGCCACGGACACTGGAGCAGCAAGATACCCATGATTGTGGAGGCAACAGGAGCAGTGACAGTGATGGCACTGGGCAACACCACTGACAAAGGCAGAGGAGTGTAGAAAGTGCCTTTATGAAAAATAGGGAGGGACTTCTTTGGTGGCCCAGTGGCTACGACTCCCAATGCAGGGGGTCTGGTCTAGATCCCAGGTTAGGGAACTGAATCCCACATGTGAAAACTAACAGCACAGCCAATTAAATAAATAAATACATTTTTAAAAATAGAGAAATGTGAGTTGCATAGTCGTGAGTAAATTCATAGCTTAATTCACAGTCAAATTACTATACCTAGAATGTTAATAAATACATTTTAACTTAGAAACTGACCTGCCTCTTGAGAAACCTATATGCAGGTCAGGAAGCAACAGTTAAAACTGGACATGAAACAACAGACTGGTTCCAAATAGGAAAAGGAGTACGTCAAGGCTGTATATTGTCACCCTGCTTATTTAACTTCTATGCAGAGTACATCATGAGAAACGCTGGGCTGGAAGAAGCACAAGCTGGAATCATGATTGCTGGGAGAAATATCAATCACCTCAGATATGCAGATGACACCACCCTTATGGCAGAAAGTGAAGAGAAACTAAAAAGCCTCTTGATGAAAGTGAAAGAAGAGAGTGTGAAAGTTGGCTTAAAGCTCAACATTCAGAAAATAAAGATCATGGCATCTTGTCCCATCTCTTCACGGCAAATACATGAGGAAACAGTGGAAACAGTAACAGATTTTATTTTGGGGGGGTTCCAAAATCACTGCAAATTGTGATTGCAACCATGAAACTAAAAGATGCTTAATCCTTGGAAGGAAAATTATGACCAACCTAGATAGCATATTCAAAAGCAGAGACATTACTTTAAAGTAATGTCTCATCAAAGTCTAGTCAAGGCTATGGTTTTTCCAGTGGTCATGTATGGATGTGAGAGTTGGACTGTGAAGAAAGCTGAGTGCCAAAGAATTAATGCTTTTGAAGTGTGGTGTTGGAGAAGACTCTTGAGAGTCCCTTGGACTGCAAGGAGATCCAACCAGTCCATTCTAAAGGAGATCAGTCCTGGGTGTTCTTTGGAAGGACTGATGCTAAAGCTGAAACTCCAGTACTATGGCTACCTCATGCGAAGAGTTGACTCATTGGAAAAGACTCTGATGCTGGGAGGGATTGGAAGCAGGAGGAGAAGGGGACAGCAGAGGATGAGATGGCTGGATGGCATCACTAACTCGATGGACATGAGTTTAAGTGAACTCTGGGAGTTGGTGATGGACAGGGAGGCCCGGCATGCTGTGATTCATGGGGTCGCAGAGTAGGACACATCTGAGTGACTGAACTGAACTGAATTGAACTGAGAACACAATAAGTCTTTAATATTTAGCCTTTTCAACTCTTCATGTACTGTCACAAAAGGAGTGCTTATCAGGGACTTGCCTATGGTTCAGTGGTTGAGAATCCACCTGCCAATGCAGGAGACATGGGTTTGATCCCTGATCCAGGAAGATTCCACATGTCATGGAGCAACTAAGCCCACGAGCTGCAACTAAGAGCAGCCCCCACTCCCCACAACTAGAGAAAACCCTTCCCAGCAGCGAAGAGACTTTGCACTGCAACCAACACCCAGCACAGCAAAAAATAATAAATAAATAAAAATAATTTTTTTTAAAAAAAGAATGGTTATCAATTTTATAAATAACAGTACTGGGAAAGACAACTCTATGAACACACTGGAATCACATTTGAAAACTGGAAATAAAGGCCAATATTTGCCAACATAGTATTCGTTTACATATTAACTTTAGTCATTTGTTCTTTCAACAGTTATTTATTGAGCACCTAATATGAACAAATGGGTACTGTTCTGGGCATTAATATGTGTATAGAGTGAAAAAGTTGGCTTAAAGCTCAACATTCAGAAAACGAAGATCATGGCATCCAGTCCCATCACTCCATGGGAAATAGATGGAGAAACAGTGGAAACAGTGTCAGACTTTATTTTTGGGGGGCTCCAAAATCACTGCAGATGGTGATTGCAGCCATGAAATTAAAAGACGCTTACTCCTTGGAAGAAAAGTTATGACCAACCTAGATAGTGTGTTCAAAAGCAGAGACATTTCTTTGCAGACTAAGGTCTGTCTAGTCAAGGCTATGGGTTTTCCAGTGGTCATGTATGGATGTGAGAGCTGGACCGTGAAGAAGTCTGAGCACCGAAGAACTGATGCTTTTGAACTGTGGTGTTGGAGAAGACTCTTGAGAGTCCCTTGGACTGCAAGGAGATGCAACCAGTCCATTGTGAAGGAGATCAACTCTGGGATTTCTTTGGAAGGAATGATGCTAAAGCTGAAACTTCAGTACTTTGGCCACCTCATGAGAAGAGTTGACTTATTGGAAAAGACTTTGATGCTGGGAGGCATTGGGGGCAGGAGGTGAAGGGGACGACAGAGGATGAGATGGTTGGATGGCATCACTGACTCAATGGAAGCGAGTCTGGGTGAACTCCGGGAGTTGGTGATGGACAGGGAGGCCTGGCATGCTGTGATTCATGGGGTCGCAAAGAGTCGGACATGACTGAGCGACTGAACTGAACTGAACTGATACTGTATAAATTGTATGTACATTATCATATGGTTACATGTAATACATTTTTTCATATGTACACTCTGTGTTAGTTGCTCAGTTGTGTCCAACTCTTTGCAACCCCATAGACTGTAGCTCACCAGGCTCTTCTGTCCATACTGTCCATGGGATTCTCCAGGCAAGAATACTGGAGTGGGTTGCCATTCTCTTCTCCAGGGGATCATCCCAACCCAGGGATCGAACCTGAGTCTCCTGCTTTGCAGGCAGATTCTTTACCATCTGAGCCACCAGGGGTCATTTATATTTTTATGTAATGTCATATGATCACATATATGTGTGTAATGAAATACGCTGTTACTACTGCTACTGCTAAGTCACTTCAGTCGTGTCCGACTCTTTGCGACCCCATAGACGGCAGCCCACCAGGCTCCCCCTTCCCTGGGATTCTCCAGGCAAGAACACTGGAGTGGCTTGCCATTTCCTCCTCCAATGCATGAAAGTGAAAAGTGAAAGTGAAGTCGCTCAGTCGTGTCCAACCTGTAACGATCCCATGGACTGCAGCCTACCAGGCTCCTCCACCCATGGAATTTTCCAGGCAAGAGTACTGGAGTGGGGTGCCATTGCCTTCCCGAAATGAAATGTGCTAGGAACAATAAAAAACAGCATAAGGAAACAGAGGACAATATGTGGAGGACTGCTATTCTGGTAGAATGGTCAAGAAAGGTCTTTGTGAGGTTAAGCAGAGACATGAATGAAGTAGAAGAGAAAGCCATATGAATATCCTAAGTGCCCCAAGAAAAGCAAACGGAGTACATGGTCCTAAAGCAAAAACAGACTTTGTGTATTCTAGGAACAGGAGAGAGAGCAGTGTGACTTCAGCAGAGTGAACAGGATGGGTGAAGCCATAAAGATGAGATCAGACCATGGGAGGGAATCACCAAGTCCTGGACATCTTCTAGGCCTTGGTAAAAAATCTGGATTCGGGATCATGAGGAGCTGTTAGAGGAGTTTCCCAGGGGTGACATAAATAGATTTTTCCTTTAAAGGATTTATTCCGACTTTTGTGTGAGACAATGGATTGTCAGAGAACAGTGGGAGAATCAAGAAGACAAGTTAAACTAGTCTTGCACTGGGACTGACAAAGGATGATAGTGATTTAGACTAGATGGCGGTAGATGAAATAACATCAGCATACTAAAGATATATTCTGATTGTTGTGAAACTTAACACTGGAAATAGCAGAAAGAAAGAAATCAAGGATGAATCCACATATTTTTGGCCTAAGCAGTTGGTTTAATGGAGATACCACTTAGAGGAAAAGTCCCAGGAAGGGAAGAGGAATCAGATGCTTAATCCTGTGTTGAATTTGAGGTGCCGGTAAGACTTCAGTAGAGAGTCAGAGAAAACAGTTATAAATACAATTCTCAATCAGAAGGAAGCAATCAGGAATAGATACTTTGCAATGAGAAATTGTTTGAGAATGAGAGTTTAAATACTCTCTAAATATAACATTTAAAACCCAGGACAAAAAGTGACCCTTTAGAGACAATATGTCTTGAAAAGAGATGAAGTTAGAAGACTGGACTTTGAGACACGGCAATGTTTAAGTGTCAGGAAAACAAATAATAAAGGATTCTGAAAATGATTGACAGAATCAGAGAAGGGCAGGGAGTTGAAATTCAAGTGAAGAAATGGCTTCCAGAAGAATTTCAAGAACAGAGTGAGCAGCTAAGTCAGTTGCTTCTGAAAGACATAATAAAATGAGAACTGAGAATTAACCACTGAAATTGGCAACATGGAGATCTCTGGTGACTGACAGATGGAGATAAAGCCTGTTAGGAGTGGGTTTTTAATGAAATAATGAGAGAAGAAGCAGTGGAAGTAGTAAGTTTGGACAAATATTGATAGGAGATTTGTGGGAAAAGAAACCAAAAAATGGGGGGGGGGGGGGATTGATAGATGGATATGTATAGTCAAAGATTTTGTTTTTTTCACAGGTGAAATATATATTTATATGCTGATGAGAATAATGAGGTTGAGAGGAGAGATTTTTATGGTGTAGTAGAGAGAGCTAAGGGCTTCCCTGGTAGCTCAGACAGTAAAGAATCAGCCTACAATATGGGAGACCTGGGTCCTATCCCTGGGTTGGGAAGATCCCCTGGAGGAGGGCATGGCAACCCAATCCAGTATTCTCACCTGGAGAATCCCACAGAGAGAAGAGCCTAGCAGGCCACAGTCCATGAGGTTGCAAAGAGTCGGACATGACTGAGTGATTAAGCACGGCACAGAGAGTCAATTTAGTATAAAAGTCTTTGAGTATGCGAAAAGAGTAAGTTACACTAAAAAAAAAAAAATTTAATGGTGGTTTGCATTTAGATGCACACAATTTTATCCAGTGCAACACAAGAGAATACAGAGTCCATGGGTGCAGATGCAGACAAGCTGACAATTTCAAAATTGGAGACAGATGATCAGAATTTTACTTGTGATCATTTCTAGTCTTTCAGCGAAATAAGAAGCAATGTCATCAGTAGACAGAAAAGAGAGAAAGGGCATTGTTTATGGAAATGACCTGGGAGAGTGAGAAAATAAAATCACTTGAGCAATGCAGCAGCAGTGCATAGAGGCTGTGTTTGCACCTAAGGCTGCAGTCGTGAATTTAAAGTGGATCTGTTGGCATGGTCACATGTGTTTCACCAGTCACCTTCTTAATTTTGATGCAAAGGAATGTAAACTCCTCAATAGCAGAAACATATGGTTTCTGTTAACCACAGGACAGTGTCTGGTATAAAATATGCATTAGAATATATGTGGACTGACTAAATAATACCCATCTTCTCCACTTGACTGCTTTGCTTCACAATATCCCCAGTACTTAATACAGAGCCTGGTTCATAGTAAGCTTAAATATTAACTGAATGGACGAAGGAGCCGATTAATCAATCTCTTTTTTTTTTTTCCTTCACTTCCCCAACTCCCTATTGAACAGCTTCCCTGAATTTCACAAGAAAGCCTCAAAGCCAACATACCTAAGATTCTACCTGACAATTTCCTGTCTCTTATTAGCAAGATCACCCACAAGAGCCCCAGTGAGAAACCTAGAGTCATTCTCTATTTATCATCCCCAAAATGGAAAAGTCCATAACTAGTTTATGCATTTTTGAACAAAATAAATGAAATGAAGTGCTTAACACAATGCCTAACATATAGTACCTACAAATATTAGCTATTTCTGGCATTCAGTGATTGCAACATACACATCGTTTCATATCATAACATATTTTACATAATTTAATTGGAAGAAATTTTCCTTTAAGTAATATATTAAATAATTGTGTCCTTTATATCAATAGTGCATCAAACAAGGTAAAAAAAAGAGTACTGTAATTTTTCTCTTAGTACATTCATCAATATTAAACTAGTAATTGTCATGTCCAATACACTTAAAATCTACATTTTTCACACTCTCCCCACTGTTGCAATGTTACTTTAAGTTCTAATATTCTCTATATATTTAAAATGCATTTTGCATCTGTCTGTGAATCAGCTAGGGATTCCTCTGGCAATAAATAACAGAAAAGCAACTAGCAATTGCTGAACAAATAGGGAAGAAGTCCATAGGTTGACATTCCAACTTTGACACAATTACCCAATAATACTGACAGAGACCAAAGCCCGTTCTATCGTTTGTACCTGCTTAGCATACAGACCTTGATCATCCTGTTCGTTGTTTTGTCAACTCAAGATGGCCATTGAAACTTTAAGTGTTACCTTCAATTTCCATGCAGAAAGAATAAATAAAAACAGTCATTGCTGTGTCTCCTAAAACGTTTTCTTTATGTTAAGAAACCAAAAGTTTTCTACAAGCCCTGCCCAAAAGTTTTCCATTTAAATGTCACTGGCCAGACTAGATCAAACAGCTACCCATAGTTTGAAGATGGTTAGGGAGAAAGAATGAAACTAAGCCATGCCCGCGGGGCAACCCAAGATGGGCAAGTCATGGTGGAGAGGTCTGACAGAATGTGGTCCACTGGAGAAGGGAATGGCAAACCACTACAGTATTCTTGCCTTGAGAACCCCACGAACAGTATGAAATGGCAAAATGATAGGATACTGAAAGAGGAACTCCCCAAGTCAGTAGGTGCCCAATATGCTACTGGAGATCAGTGGAGAAATAACTCCAGAAAGAATGAAGGGATGGAGCCAAAACAAAAAGAATACCCAACTGTGGATGTGACTGGTGATAGAAGCAAGGTCCGATGCTGTAAAGAGCAATATTGCATAGGAACCTGGAATGTCAGGTCCATGAATCAAGGCAAATTGGAAGTGGTCAAACAAGAGATGGCAAGAGTGAATGTCAACATTCTAGGAATCAGCGAACTAAAATGGACTGGAATGGGTGAATTTAACTCAGATGACCATTACATCTACTACTGTGGGCAGGAATCCCTCAGAAGAAATGGAGTAGCCATCATGGTCAACAAAAGAGTCCAAAATGCAGTACTTGGATGCAATCTCAAAACCGACAGAATGATCTCTGTTCGTTTCCAAGGCAAACCATTCAATATCACAGTAATCCAAGTCTATGCCCCAACCAGCAACGCTGAAGAAGCTGAAGTTGAATGGTTCTATGTAGACCTACAAGACCTTTTAGAACTAACATCCCCAAAAAAGAAAGAGTCGTCTTTGGCCCCAGGTAAATAGCAGGGAGGAAACACAGCTGGACTATGGAATGAAACAAGGCAAAGACTAATAGAGTTTTGCCAAGGAAATGCATTGGTCATAGCAAACACCCTCTTCCAGCAACACAAGAGAAGACTACACATGGACATCACCAGATGGTCAACACTGAAATCAGATTGATTATATTCTTTGCAGCCAAAGATGGAGAAGCTCTAAACAGTCAACAAAAACAAGACCAGGAGCTGACTGGCTCAGATCATGATCTCCTTATTACCAAATTCAGACTGAAATTGAAGAAAGTAGGGAAAACCGCTAAACCATTCAGTTCAGTTCAGTTCAGTTCAGTTCAGCCGCTCAGTCATGTCTGACACTTTACAACCCCATGGACTGCAGCACACCAGGCCTCCCTGTCCATCACCAGCTCCCAGAGTTTACTCAAACTAATGTCCATTAAGTCAGTGATGCCATCAAACCATCTCATCCTTTGTCATCCCCTTCTCCTCCCACCTTCAATCTTTTCCAGCATCAGGGTCTTTTCAAATGAGTCAGTTCTTCACATCAGGTGACCAAAGTATTGGAGTTTCAGCTTCAGCATCAGTCATTCCAATGAATATTCAGGACTGATTTCCTTTAGAATGGATTAGTTGGATCTCCTTGCTGTTCAAGGGACTCTCAAGAGTCTTCTCCAACACCACAGTTCAAAAGCTAATGTAAAACTTCCTACAAATGTTATTACTTAAAGCACAACACTTTCTAAAATGAGACTCTTTATCTTCCCAACTCTCACCCCTCTGTTCTCTTTCTGTTCTCAACCTATGTCCTGTGTTTCACTCAATCACTTAAAAGCAACACAAGTCATTCAGTGAATAGCCAGGAAAATTGGAAGGCACATTTTCCTTTACCCATCACATTCATGTGTTCACTGGGTACTGTAATTTTACCTCTTAAATATGATATAAATCTGTCAACCTCTATCCAATATCATTATAAACACATGCATACATGCATAAGTCATTTCAATTGTGTCCAACTTTTTGTGACCCCCATGGACTGTAGCCCGCCCGGCTCCTTGGTCCATGGGGATTCTCCAGGCAAGAATACTGGAGTGGGTTGTCATACCCTTCCCAGGGATCTTCCCAGTCCAGGGATCGCATCCACATCTCTTATGTCTCCTGCCTTGAAAGGTGGTTCTTTACCACTAGCCACTTGGGAAGCCCCAACCCTAGCTCAAATACCATCATTTCTCATCCATATAATTGTGCCAACACCCACCCTGCTTCCTGGATTGCCTCCTTCCCATCACTCTCCCAAATTTCAGTGAGTGTGATCTTTCCAAGAAATAAATTTGGGAAATTCATTTCACTGATTACTCCCCAAGTACCCTAGTACTACCAGCAAGTTTCTTTTTTTATCCGAAGCGAGCTCACTTCACCACTTTTCTAAGTGGACAAGCATTTTCTCCATTCCAAAAGTTTTTCATTTTACTGTCATGATGTTTATCATGAATGTGTCATGATGGTTATCGCCTCCTGTGTCTTTGTTTATGTCATTCCTTACGTGCTTCAAATGCACTTTGCATCTCCTCTTTCCCCTGGCTTTTGATTTCCTTTCCAAGACCCAAGTTTAAATTGTGTGCCCCAATCCTGTGCTCCCAGAGCACCTGAACTTCTCCAATAATAATATCTGGCTACTGTATTTTTATTGCTTGTTTATTTGCCTGATTTCATACCCTCAAGAATGTGCAATCTGTTTCTACATATTTGATCATTCCATCTCCATGATTTTGTATGATCCTAGACCAACTGGGCTCAATAAAACTTACAAAACAATCAATCAATTGGATGAATGAATGAATGAGTGGATGGATGGATGGATAGATAAAATAGACTGGAGGGGAGTTGCATATTTAGAAAGCAGTAACAAAATGTGTTCATGTTCACTTAAGTAGATAGTAAAGGCAATTAAGATCTTTCTTGGGCAGAGTAAGTCAAAGCTTGTTTTTGAGATCCTGCTACTTCTCCTTTCATCTTTTCACTTCCTTAATACAGGGAAATATTTCTATTATTCTTCCAGAACCTAGTTCTTTATCTGCAATTCAGCAATCTCCTCCAAGACAAAAAGGTATTCTTTTAATCCATTGTCATTTCCACAGAGGACAACTAAATTCTTAAACTGCTTCAGTATTTGAGGTAGACATATCTGATGTAGGACTTGCAGGAGACTGACTTGTAGTGAAATATCTATTTTGAGCCTTCCAGTGTTGCTTAAATTATAGCTTCCCCTGCCAGCTATTCATGCAAGAGATGAGAGGAAAGCCATAAAAGGCACTATGAGGAAGCAGAAGGAGGGAGCAAGAGAGAGAAAAGGGATTGAAAAGCCGATTAGCTGCTTTACGGGAAAACCCAGGGAAAATGAGCACTAATGGGAATGTGGATTTGATCCCTCCAGGAATCCTATTTAGCTTGCCAGGAGTTAACCTTGACTGTAATTAAGTCCCTGAGAGCAATGACCTTCCAGAGAATGTTCAGAGACCTCTACTTTGTTTAGACACCTTGTGTGGGTGGAACTTCCTGTTTACACAGAGGGCAGCATAAAGCCTACTTGCTCTGAGGAAAGTCTGGGACCAGAACAACTGCAGGGAGAAAGGTGCAACACAGTCTGGTCTCCTCCGGTCCCTTCTCCCTGCAGCATGGGGAAGAACAAACTCCTTTATCCAAGTCTTACTCTTCTTCTTCTGCTCTTGCTGCCGACAGATGCTTCAGTCTCTGGAAAACCGTGAGTTTCACATAAAACATAAATTTGAAGAGTCCTTTCCTTTATTTTAAATGCTTCCCATTCATTTATTTGTCCCCCCTATGGAACTGTCACCTCCTTATCTTTAAGGTCTCTTTCAAGAATGAGATTTTACAAATCTTTACTTATTCTTAAACATTTCTCTCCAACTTTCTGGATCTCTGAATCTCTAAGTTATCTGAGGATATACAAAGACTTCCTAAAGGGCACTGGAAATTGATACTTTTTAAAAAATCAACTTTTAGATCCTCACACTCATGCTGATCAGCTTGAGACCATGCTATCTACCCTTTCTTACCTCCCCTTTTTTAATTTCCCATCTTCCACTTTAAAAGAGACAAACCTCCCCTCAATCAGTTGTTACTGTGGAACATTGTTCTGGAATATAAAAATCTCTAGAGTTCCAAATAAAGGAGCAATTTGAAAAACTGATGTTGATGTTGAGAAAACAAAAGACTCAAATGACAGAAGAGAAAATCATTTTGCAGATAGTGTGGTGATGAATTCTTTGTTTCAACAGAATTGAAGGAGGATCCAAGGGAAATACCAGTTGATAGATGATAAGAAGCAACTCTTGATAATAGGGCACTGTGATTTTTGGCATGTAATGCAGAAGTTACAGGAGCTGATAAAAAATGATATAATTTATTTACTTTTATGCAAACAATTTTTCACAGCACTGCATCTACACAAACCAAAACTAGCAACAGAGTTCATGGTAGACCTTTGTTTAATTCTTGCAGTAAGGAATATCTGTCCATGAATATATAAGAACAGTTCATCATTTTCATCAGAGATGTGCTTCAAAAGTGTTTTGATTTTATATTAATATGTAAAATATATGAATCATAGCTTGTAATATATTTATTTTGTTTTGATCTGTTGTATACTACTAAGACTTTTGAAAACAATTCAGAAGAAAATGTTTAACATTTACAACTTTATGATCACATTAAATTTAAGAGTTAAAATGCAATTTATATACCCACACATAACAGTACATGCATACATGTACATATGCAAACAGTCATATGCATACACATCACACATACATATGCATATATGCATATGTATACCCATACAAAATAAAGACACTAGAGTGATCCATAAAATATTTTAAAGCATAGAAATGTTAGGACAGACTTCTGTTAGATAAGTGACATGAAAATTCAAGCTCACGAGGGAAAAGTAGAAAGCTGCTAAATTTCTGATCATTACAAAAAGAAGATTTTGGTGTATTTTTTAAATAGATCATATTGGATATCTTATCAATATGATATTTAAGATTCCATGGGAAAGTTACAAAAAAGTAATGTGGTGGTGGTGGTTTGCTTTAGTCTCTAAGTCGTGTCTGACTCTTGTGACCTCATGGTCTGCAGCCAGTCAGGCTCCTCTGTCCATGGGATTCTCCAGGCAAGAATACTGTAGTGGGTTGCCATTTTCTTCTCCAGAGGATCTTGCCAACCCAGGAATCAAACCCAGGTCTCCTGAATTTCAGGCAGATTCTCTACCAACTGAGCTATATCCAGGTAGCAAAAAAAAAAAAAAAGTAATGTAAGTTTTATTTTAAAGTATCATCAAAAATAATATATTTTGCTATTACTTAAACTTGTGAAAAAAAAATAGTTGTTTTCCTGAGTATATGTAAGGAGTCCATAGTGTCTAAGAATTATGTTAGGGATATTGTAAGCAAAAATGTTTGAAAATTTGAGAGTCAATAAAATTATATATGAGGGTATTGGGAAAGTTTCTTTTCTGCTCGAGTTACCAGGACTCCAAATTCAATCTTTCGAAAACCATCCTTGAGTAGACCATTTTTGTCCAGCCATGAGTTGAAAGTCAAATATTTAATGTACAAACATTCAGGGTTAGGTAACACACCAAGATGTCATTAGTTGCTTAACACACTGAGACTTTAAACTAATGACTTTCTTTAAGCCTCAGGCTCCATATCCATAAAGTGGAAAGCAAGAACATGCCATTCCATTTTTACGGGCTTGCTATGTATTCAATGAAAAGTTCTATAAATGGATTGGCTTTTGTAATGTCTCACATGAGAATTGCTTGCTTTCCTCAGTAATCCTAATGTAAAATAGATTGACAGTTTGACTAAGTATAATTATCATGTCTTTATTTGAATTCAGATTTGAGTTCCTCAGCATGAGATATGCCTGCAAATGTTCACCTCATTAAGGCTCACTTCAAGAAAAATGTTCACTGACATGGCACTGACTATGGAAAGGAGAATAATTCTCTTGCATGCCTTTCAGTGGCAGGGATCAATTTCCTGCTTACCAATATGTCTTCTCTTGGCATAGAACTATGGATAGTAACAAAATTACAGCAGAAAATAGTGCTGCTGATAACAGTGCCTCACCTCCTACACTCTCCTTTAACTGGACTCCCCCAACCCCAGGCAATACATGGTGCTGGTCCCCTCCCTGCTCCGTACCAGAATCCCTGAGAAGGGTTGCCTCCTTCTGAGCCACCTGAATGAGACGGTGACTGTCAGCGCCTCCTTGGAGTCCGTCAGAGAGAACAGGAGCCTCTTCACTGATGTGGTGGCAGAGAAGGACTTATTCCACTGTGTCTCCTTCAGCGTGAGTATGACAGTTTGACTTAATACACTTGTTTCTATGGGTCAGGAACACAGGGATCTAGAATTCATCAAGATAAGACTTTGCGAGGCTGGCATGGACTTCACGAGGGAATCTAAATGTAACGATTAAGCGTAGAAATTAAGAAGCAATATGTGAATTTCCAACCACAGTAGACAAATATTTATAGAGATATTAAAATGAGCTTAATGACTTGAGAAAATTCCTCTTAACAAAAAAAAAAAAGTAAGAACTAGACAAAGGGAAAGTGTGATTTCTTAAAATAGAAATGGAAAAAAGACTAATAAAACATACTAGACCAAGGTTCAACATAAGCCCCAGTGGTGGGCTGACTGGAACACAAAACACATCATCCCAGACTCTTTCTAAGCATGAAACTGTGGAAATCACCATGAATGTACAGCCATTATCTCTTCAGAGTTGTATAGAATCCTTACAGCATCCAGCCAATAAAAGATTTCCTTTCTCATGGCATTAAGAGATGCTTCTGTAATACCATGCTCATTTATCACATAACAGCAGTTTGGTTAAGTTCAGTGTATAAATGAATCAAAGCTGTACTAGCTGATTTGCAGCAACATGGATGGCCCTGGAGATTATCATACTAAGTGAAGAAAGTCAGACAGAGAAAGACAAATATCACATAATATCGCTTATATGTGGAATCTTAAAAAAAAATCATACAAATAAACTTATTTTCTAAACAGAAACAGACTCATAGACTTACCGGCAGAGGGATAGATTGGGAGTTTGAGATTGACATGTACACACTGCTATATTTAAAATAGATAGCCAATAAGGATCTACTATATAGCATAGGGAAATCTGCTCAATATCCTGTAATAACCTAAGTGGAAAAAGAGTTTGAAAAAGAATAGATACATATATATGAATAACTGAATCACTTTGCTGTACACCTGAAACTAACACAAAGTTGTTGATCAACTATACTCCAATATAAATAAAAATTAAAAACAATGGAGCAAAAATATTTTTTTAAAAAACTGCTCTGGCTGATCTATAAGGAGATATGCATCTCATGTATGACCTCATTCACTGTTATGATTTCCTCCACCTTTTGTTCTGTCTTCCCATTCACAAGTGACAGAGATCATTCTGTCCATGAATTTCTGTTCATGCCAACTTTCTCCGATGAGATGGGCCAGTGAAATTAAAAGGGGCAAGACCCCTAGGGAGAAGTTGGAGAGGGACTTGGAGAAGAAACTTGAGAAATGAGTGGGTTTTCAGGGTCTTTCCTCTATTTCAGCTCCCAAGATCTCCAACCAGTCAAGAGGTAATGTTCCTCACCATCCAAGTTAAAGGACCAACCCAAGAATTCAAGAAGCGGACCACAGTGTTGGTTAAAAATGAAGAGAGCCTGGTCTTTGTCCAGACAGACAAACCCATCTATAAACCAGAGCAGACAGGTACAGAGGCCTATAGTCAGGACAACTTCCCAAAAGTTCCCAACTTCCTCTCTTGCATGTTTCCCAGTCAAAGGAATCCTGGTTCCTTAATAGCTTGTCTTACTAACCTACAGACCTGGCCTAAGGTTTCTGGGACTCATGGAAAATATTTCTGTTTCAGTGAAATTTCGTATTGTCTTGTTGAATGAAAGCTTTCACCCCCTGAATGAGTTGGTAAGTCTCCTAATATCTATCTAGAATTATTATTATCTGTATAAACAGGCTGGGAGTCTGCTTTTGGTGTTGGAGGAGGGCCAGAGAAAGGAAGAATTTACTGCTGATAACAATATTTTCTGGCATGGCCATTGTGCAAAATCCTCATTTAAAACAGTACCCTGGGTCAAGAGAGTTGTTGATTCTTTCTTGTTACTGGTACTTGATTGTCACACAATTAAACTTACTCTTTGAAAAATTCTCAGTTAGGCAAACTAGAAAGATACACTAAATAAATAAACTGTCAAAAATCTTAGGTTTAAATAACTTTTCAAAGATTAAAAATTTTTCTAAACACACCTACCAAAACCTCTCCTATAAAGGAAGGAGAGTATAATCAATGTTTGTTCCTCAAGACTAACACTCAATTTTAATGTAGACAAGAAACCAAAGTCTTAATTTTTCTCTCCCAAATCTAGTCCTCAGCCACATTTTTTTTTAATCTTGGAAAGAGACACTTTTCAATTAAAAGCCACAAACTCTGTTTACTATAGTCCCTCCCCCTCCCAACTTCCTTTTCCCCTCTTAAAAACACACTCTTTCCCAGGCCATGGGGGGCTGCAATTCCCTGCTGATCCTAATTAAATCCATCTCTGCTCAGGAATGGGGTGGGAATGGGGGAGGGTGTTGTCAGAAGGAGCGGAGAGGACTGGCGGGGATGGAGCAATTTTTTCCTTCTAGCTCCTAAAGCAAAAGATTAAGGCATAATCCTTCATTTCCTTCTCTTACAGCCACATCCTATTTTATCAGAAAATCATGTTAGCTTAAAATATATCCAAAAAAAATAAATAAATAAATAAAAATAAAATAAAATAAAATATATCCAGACTGTGCTTTACCACCTGAATTGCTACAACTTTGTTCTAACCAATATCACCTCTAAATAACACTATTGCAGTAGCCTTGAAATGGGTCTCCTGGTTTCTACTTAAACTTTTCTATCTAAAATTAAACACTTCATCCATCACTCTGTCACCTGAACTCTGCTTTATTTTCATTTCTTGACACTACTTTAAACATATATATATAACTTAAATATATATGTACCTTAAATATATATGTCAAATATGTGTATCTCATACACCAAACATATATATCAAATGTGTATCTATACATATCAAAAATATATATTGCATATATGTCTGTTTTTCATATATCCATCCCTATTAGAATGCAAGCTCCATGAGAAGCAGAGCTATTGCTCTTTTGTGGATTGCTGTATTTATAGCACCTAGGATGATACACAGCACTTGGTAGGCACTTAATGTGCATGCTCAGTCACTTCAGTAGCGTCCAACTCTTTGAGACCCCATGAACTATAGCCCACCAGGCTCCTCTGTCCATGCCATTCTCCAGGCAAGAATACTGGAGTGGGTTGCCATGCCCTCCTTCAGGGCTTGAACCCACATCTCTTACATCTCCTGCTTTGGTAGGTGGGTTCTTTACACTAGGATTATACACGGCACCTGGTAGGCACTTAATAAATATCTGTTTTTAAACAGCCACTATGGAAAACAGTGTGGAGATTCCTTAAAAAATTGCAAATAGAGCTGCCTTATGACCCAGCAATCCCACTTCTGGGCATACACACCAAGGAAACCAGAATTGAAAGAGACACATGTACCCCAATGTTCATTGCAGCACTGTTTATAATAGCCAGGACATGGAAACAACCTAGATGTCCATCAGCAGATGAATGGATAAGAAAGCTGTGGTACATATACACATGGAGTATTACTCAGCCATTAAAAAGAATACATTTGAATCAGTTCTAATGAGATGGATGAAACTGGACCCAATTATACAGAGTGAAGTAAGCCAGAAAGAAAAACACCAATACAGTATACTGACACATATATATGGAATTTAGAAAGATGGTAATGATGACCCTGTATGCGAGACAGCAAAAGAGACACAGATGTATAGAACAGACTTTTGGACTCTGAGGGAGAGGGAGATGGTGGGATGATTTGGGAGAATGGCATTGAAACATGTATACTATCATGTAAGAAATGAAGTTGCCAGTCTATGTTCGATACAGGATACAGGATGCTTGGGGCTGGTGCATGGGGATGATCCAGAGTGATGATATGGGGTGGGAGGTGGGAGGGGGATTCAGGATTGGGAGCTTGTATACACCCGTGGTGGATTCATATCAATGTATGGCAAAACCAATACAGTATTGTAAAGTAAAATAAAGTAAAAATGAAAAAATAAATAAAATAAAATGAATATACATTAATAGTAGAGGATTTATTCCCACTCCTTCTTATTCTTAGAACTAGTTAAGAATGCTGTAGTCTACCTTAATATTTGAATCTGAACATGGTTACTCATTGTTCCATTGGTGTTTATTTCTCAATCTGTAAAATAGTATAGCAAAGGAATGTTCTTCACTGGGATGCAAAAGTATTTAAGTAATATTAGTAAATACCATTCCTAATGAATGGCACACATGCATTTGTTGCTGAGAGTCCAATAAGTACTTAACATTACTCATTAATTCCTTGTAATGGATTAAACTTCTATAAAACTTAATCTAGAATTTTTCTGTGTTTTACTACAGATAAAACTATTCTGCATAAAACCACTTTGCTCATAAATCAGAATTGAGGCTATGAGAACAGTTCTAAACTGCTTACTATCCTTTTGTCTTTCAGGTTCCACTAGTATATATTGAGGTAAGCAATGTGAAACATTCCATAATTGTGATAAACTTAGGGGAAATGTTCTTATTTAAGAGATTCTTACAATATTTCAGAAATTTATCATTAAGGGAGAAGCCTTCAAAGTCATGTAACACTGGTTTGTTCCAAGTCATCTCCTCCCACCCCTCTTTGTGGATAACATCAGAATCCCTCTTTGTGGATAACATCGGAGTCCCCATTGATTTCCTGTACTGTCTAACACTCTAGTAGGCTTTTGTAAATTACGATTATTGTGTCTGTAGGACCCCAAAGGAAATCGCATCGCACAGTGGCAGAACCTCGAGGTAGAGAATGGCCTCCAGCAGTTGACCTTCCCCCTCTCATCAGAACCCTTTCAAGGGTCCTATAAGGTGGTGGTACAGAAAGAATCAGGTGGGACTGCAGAGCACCACTTCACCGTGGAGGAATTCGGTATGCCAATAAGAAAAATCACCATGGAGTTCTTTTTTTTATATTTGAACTTCTAAGGCCTAGAATTCAAGTTTTTTTGGAATCTTCCTATTTCTCATGGGTGAGATTAGACTTGGAGTGGAGCAAATTATATCTAAATCCAACAAGGACCATCAGTGATTTGTGAATAGGATGTCATATAGCCTTTTTTGTAACAAATTTAACCTTTAAAAATGTAAAACATTTGTAGTCTAGTGGGGTCTCCCATAATTCACTAGGATTACATTGATCCATCACAGTCCTTCAACCAAGATCTCCAGTTGAGAGGAAGGTGAATATACTGGAGAAGAGGGCTCCTTTACAGGGCCCTAAAATAATATTAGGGAATTATTATTGAGAATCTGGAAATGTCAATTCCCCAAAAGTTGAAAACCAATCATCAACTTCCTTTTCTCCAATCAACAGTGCTTCCTAAGTTTGAAGTACAAGTAAGAATGCCAAAGACAATCACCATCTTGGAAGAAGAGGTGAAAGTGTCCGTGTGCGGCCTGTGAGTTTATACTTTCCAAAAATCATCTTTTGGGGTGGGTGTATTATTTAAAAGAGACTCACTCTTTGGGATATCTTGCTAGCTTCTCTATGAGGAATGCTGCACAAACACCTTAAATACATGGGAACATTCCCATCTCTAGAACTTTCCTGTTGCTTTTCTATTTTCCTTCTTAATTTCTTTCCTGTCCTTACCAGAATTATTGCAACTATCAAGGGATAGGCAACTGTTTCTAGAGAAGCTATGCTAGTAGAGTTGATTCTGAAAGTAATAAAGCTACTCGTGCACACATAGGCACATAAATAAGAGAGTGTTGAAGGGTAGTGACTTTCACTTTATCAGGTTGTAAAGGAAAGTCAGTCATCAACAGATCATTTACCTGACCTTGCAGACATAGTGGAAAAATAACTTAGATTTGGAATTTATAGAGATAAGCGTGTTACAGAAACCTCATCTAACTCATCCATCTACCTAAGGCAGGTCACATACTTCTTGGCACTGCCATTGTCACTGATGAGACTGGACATGATCTCTCAGTCAGGCTTTTCCAACCTTGAGAATTAATGTTACTAGGATCTTATCCTCCCATCTCCAGTAGCCCAGCAGTATCAGTAACAGAAAGAACAAGCAATGAAGAAACAAGTCCTACCTAAAGACCACATTTGTAATATACTAGCTGTTCAGCTGGGTCCCTGCCCAGCACTCTCTCAGGGGAAGACCACAAAGCTCCTGATCCACAGAGCTAATGAACCAATACTCTTACATATACAGAGATAGAGGATTTTTTTTTTTTTTTTTTGGCTGCACTGGGCCTTCGTTGCAGGTTTCTGTAGTTGTGGCATACAGGTTTAGCTGCCCTGAGGCATGTGGGATTTTAGTTCCCTGACCAGGGATCAAACCGACGTCTCCTGCATTAGCAGGCAGATTCTATTTTTTTAATTTACTTATACTTAACTGGAGAATAATTGCTACACAATATTGTGTTGGTTTTTGCCATACATCAGCATGAATCAGCCATCAGTATACATGTGTCTCCTCCCTCTTAAATCTCCCTTCCACCTCCCACCCCATCCCACCCGTCTAGGTTGTCAGAGTACTGATTTGAGCTCTCTGAGTCGTACAGCAAATTCCCACTGGCTATCTATTTTATATATGGTAATGTAATTGTTTCCACGCCACTCTCTCAATTTGTTCCACACTCTCCTTCCCCAGCTAGGTCCACAAATCTGTTCTCTATGCCTGCATCTCCTTTGTTGCCCTGCAAATAGGTTCATCAGTACTTCCTTTCTAGATTTCATATATATGCATTAATATGTGATATTTATTTTTCTTTTCCTGACTTACTTCACTCTGTATAATAGGAAAAGGATATATATATAAAACTCAAATGTGTTCCTTTTTATGGCTGAGTAATATTCAATTGTATATATGCACCACAGATTTTTTACCCATTCATCTGTCAATGGACATCTAGGTTGCTTCCGTGTCCTGGCTATTGTAAATAGTGCTGCAGTGAACACTGGGTATACGTGTCTTTTTCAATTGTGGTTTCCTCAGGTTATATGCCTTGTAGTGGGATTGCTGGGTCACATGATAGTTTTATTCCTAGTTTTTTGAGGAATCTCCATATTGGCTGTATCAATTTGCATTTCCACCAACAGTGGAAGGGGGTTCCCTTTTCCCCACACCCTCTCCAGCTTTTATTGTTTGTAGATTTTTTGATGATGGCCATTCTGACCAAAGTGAGGTGATACCTCACTGTAGTTCTGATTTACATTTCTCTAATAATGAGCAATGTTGAGCATATTTTCATGTATTTGTTAGCCATCTGTATGTCTAGAAGGTGGATTCTTAACTACTATACCATCTGGGCAGTCCTGAGGATATTTAAATTGGGAAGAAAACACTCTCAAAACTACAGCAATTGCCAATGACATATTTATGCCACAATTCCATTTTTGTAAAAAGCTCAGTTCAGTTCAGTTCAGTTCAGTACAGTCGCTCGCTCAGTCGTGTCTGACTCTTTGTGACCCCATGGACTGCACCATGTCAGGCCTCCCTGTCCATCACCAACTCCTGGAGTTTACTCAGACTCATGTCCATTGAGTCAATGATGCCATCCAACCATTTCATCCTCTGTTGTCCCCTTCTCTTCCTGCCTTCAATCTTTCCCAGCATCAGGGTCTTTCCAAATGAGTCAACTCTTCACATCAGGTGGCCAAAGTATTGGAGTATCAGCTGCAACATCAGTCCTTCCAAAGAATATTCAGAACTGATATCCTTTAGGATGGACTGGTTGGATCTCCTTGCAGTCCAAGGGACTCTCAAGAGTCTTCTCCAACACCACAGTTTTTGTAAAAAGTAAACAAGTAAAATTCGACATAAACAGATAGCTGCCCATAGGAAAAAGATGGAGGAAGGAAAGACACCATCAAATTAATGGTTTATATTCCTGTGTAGAATTGAAAGCACTCGTTTCTTGTCTTCGTTTTGTTGGTATGGTTGTTTTCTCTTAAGATCTGGTGTAGCTTTGACAATAAGAAAAATATTTTTAAAAAGATGAAACTGAAAATTAGATATCAAGGGGAAAAAAGACATGGTAAAAGAGATGGTAGTAAATTTCAGCACGCTGCACTGTAAATTTCTAAAACAGAAGGTTTCAACAGACTTGTGGACCCAGTTGGGGAAGAAGAGGGTGGGACAAATTGAGAGAGCAGCATGGAAACAATTACATTATCATATATAAAATAGATAGCCAGTGGCAATTTGCTGGATGTATGTTAGGGAACTCAAACCAGTTAGTTTACTTGCCCTCAACATTACATGAGCCCTGCAGAAGTTAGAAGGAAATACAGAGAGTAAAAATATGCTATAGCTAGAGGGGAAATAAACAGGTCAAAAATGAGGGTGTTCAATGTCTGATTTGATCCTTGTGGATGCTTTTATGACAGATACACTTATGGGAAGCCTGTCCCAGGACGTGTGACTATGAACATGTGCAGAAAGTACAGGAACCCTTCTAATTGTCATGGTGAAGAATCCAATGCTGTCTGTGAGAAGTTCAGTGGGCAGGTATGTGGGAAGCCACTCCTAGGGGCTAACAACCTAGGCACCAGTGACAAGCAGTGAGTTATAACATGGTGATAATTTGAGCAAGAACAGACTGATCTATAAAAGAATTCTATGCTAGCTATAGTAGTTTTTATTGATAAAAATCAGTGACTTAGCCTAATAGGAATTACTTCTTGTCAGTTGTAGGCATTCTTTGTGCACCAAGGACCCAGAACCTGGTATCTAAAACCCCTTTGAGTATCTACAGGAAGGAAGAAGACAAAATATACCCATCTTAACCACCTTGGCTGGGAAGGGCTTCAGCTCTTCCCTCTTTCTATGAGCAAGAGCTTGTCACATAGCCCCACCTAGATGTCAGGGATGGAGGAAACACAGTCCCCACATGGGCAGCTACCTCCCAGACACTGCTGTAAACTAAGGGAAGCCAGATTTCAGTGAAGAGTTAGCTGCCTCCTACAGTAAGATTGTTGTTATTGTTTAGTTTCTCAGTCGAGTCTGACTCTCGCAACCCCATGGACTGTAGCCCACCAGGCTTCTCTGTCCATGGGATTTCCCTGGCAAGGATCCTGAACTGAGTTGCCATTTCCTTCTCCAGGGGATCTTCCTGACCCAGGGATCAAACTCCAATTTCAATGGTTTAAATTTCTATACCTCATTCACTCTAGAGGTTATCAGAAACTAAGGAATATACCTGTCAAGTTATAAGGCAGAGACTGTTGTGAGATATAATAATAATTAATTCCTAGAGAATATTTATTGTGTCCCTATCATGCAAAGTTCCTAAGTCTTGTTGCCTAAAAAAAAAAAAAAAAAAAAAAAAAAATCCCTCCAGACTGCTTGACCATTCATTTGTCCAGTCTTACGTTTGTGTGTTTTATTTCATCCCCTCCTAGCTGAACAGTGAGGGCTGCTTCTCTCAGCAAGTAAACACCAAGATCTTCCAGATGAAGAGACAAGAATTTGAAATGAAAATCGAAGTGGAAGCCAAGATCCAAGAAGAAGGAACAGGTGTGTTTACCTCCTGGGTATGGCAAAAGAACAACGGACACTGATTTAACTCTTTGCCAAATTATGAAAGGGTGGTGGTGGTGTAAGTTCAGGGAGAAAATCCTTCCAAATGAGAACTTATTTTTTCCTTCTTTTTCAGAGGTGGAATTAACTGGAAAGGGGGCCACTGAAATAACAACAACCATCACCAAACTCTCATTTGTCACAGTGGACTCAAACTTTAGACGAGGAATTCCTTTCACTGGGCAGGTGAAGTATTTTTCAGTTCACATGTCAAACCATAGTCTCCCCTAATACACACAAAATATTCTGCTAAAACCACATTTGGCTGGTATTATCCACTGATTAATATAATCAAAAACGTGTACATGTGTGCTCAGTCGCTTCAGTTGTGTCCAGTTCTTTGTGACCCTATGAACTGTAGCCTGCCAGGCTCCTCTCTCCATGAGGATGCTCCAGGCAAGAATACTGGAGTGGGTTGCCATGCCCTCCTCCATGGGATCTTCTCAACCCAGGGATCGAACCTGCATCTGTTATGTCTCCTGCATTGGCAGGTGGGTTCTTTACCACTAGCACCACCTGGGAAGCCCCCAATCAAGGGTATAAAACTGCATAAAATAGATTTGTTCCTCGGTAAATTTGTATATCAAATCTATAAAAAACACGCTAAAATTAGAAGGTTTTTAAAACAGCCCTGTGTGTTATCATTCAAACTCTTTCCCATGGCTTACCATGCAGTCTCAGATTTTTATATTTTTCCATATACATCTCAAAATTCATGCTGGCCAATTACATTATCTTTCCTACATTAATTTTGTATGGAAATGATGGGTAGGTGGCTTTTATTTTTATTTTGAAATGTAAGAGGTTCTACTGTTTTCTGATGGCTCAGGAAGTAAAGAATCCACCTGTAATGCAGGAGGAGATTAGGGTTAGATTTCTGAGGCAGAAAGATTCCCTAGAGGAGGAAATGACAACCCACTCCAGTATTCTTGCCTAGAGAATCCCATGGACAGAGGAGCCTGCCAGGCTACAGTCCATGGAGTTGCAAAGAGTTGGACATGACTGAGCACATGGCAATCACTGTACCTGTTGTTTCTTTCATGGATTTTGTATTTATATTACTCGTTCTTTAATAGCAAGTATACTTTAAAAACAGTACATAGAGGGGTAAAATACTGCTATTTAAGGTTTACCCTTCCAGGTGGTGCCAGTGGTAAAGAATCTGCCTGCCAATGCAGGAGATGCAAGAGACCCAGGTTCAATCCCTGGGTTGGGAAGATTCCCCTGGAGTTATGAAATATTATAAAATATTTGCTTAGGTGGCTCAGAAGATAAAGCATCTGCCTGCAATGCAAGAGAACCGGGTTCAATCTCTGGGTTGGGAATATACTCTGGAGAAGAGAATGGCAACCAACTCCAGCATTCTAGCCTAGAGAATTCCATGGACAGAGGAGCCTGGCATGCTACAATCCATGGGGTTGCAAAGAGCCAAACACGACTGAGCAACTAATACTTTCACTTTCACCAGATTCTAAAGATACAAATTTTTTCTCTCAAATCTACACACAAAAAATATCTTCTCCTGTTATTTTTCTATTATATGCAAAAGTGCTAATGGAGTTTTCAGACTCCAGAAGTCTAAGATGACAGTCATATGTACCTCCAAGTATAATCACCATGCATCTCATCTTCAATAGAAACGTTGTGTCAGCTATGGAGAGTGTAAAAGACAGCAAGATCAGGCTATAGAGGAGTGGTGGAATAAATTTTAGAATGTTTTGATTATGTCATGACAGCACACATGTTCAGAAACTTTGGTCACTTCCTAAAATGAAAGTTCACTTTTTCAGATTTCTCAGAGATATATTGTACTTTTTGAGATTTTATTCCTGCTAAATAACTATCCCAATACTCCCATTTGTTATTAAAAGAGAAAGAATTTTGGTGTTCTGGTCTTCAGATATGCAACTGACATTTCATTGGCAAACTCAGAGTTTGTTGAAATTGAAAGCGTTAGTTTTTCAGTTGTGTATGACTCTTTGTGACCCCATAGACTATAGTGCACCAGGCTTCTTTGTCCATGGAATTCTCCAGGCAAGAATACTGGAATGGGTTGCCATTTCCTTCTCCAGGGCATCTTCCTGACCCAGGAATCGAACCCATGTCTTCTTCATTAGCAGGCGGGCTGTTTACCACTGAACCACCAGGGAAGCCTAGCTACCAGGGAAATCCATTACTTACGCATTTATTTAGCAGCTCTCTCTTTTCCTGGACTGAGTGCTCAAAGACAGAAGGAACTTTGTTTTCTTCACTACTGTAGCCTCAATGCCTGAAACCACATTCAACATATTGGACACAATAAATATCTGTGCTAAAATGAATGTTTGCTGCATATTGGATATTAGCCACATAACTGATCTACAGCTTTTAATCTTCAGGTGCTCCTAGTGGATGGGAAAGGTGTCCCCATGCCAAATAAAGTCATCTTCATCACAGCAAATGAAGCCAACCACAACTCTAACGTCACCACTGATGAGCACGGCCGGGCACAGTTCTCCATCACCACCACCAACGTCAAGGGCACCTCCCTCAGTATCAAGGTAAGTCTGCAAGGAAGTTACCAGTGACATGAAGAAGTCTAAGGAAAAAAGGTTGCAACCGAAAAGTGATGGCATTTCCAAGTTGTGTTTAGTCTTAAAGAAGACAGGGAAAAAATGAGAAATTAGAAACTAATTTAAGGTCAATTTTGAAACAGTTTATTAAAAAAGGAGGCAGCACAGAGTTGTGGTTAAAGTGGGGGAGTGGTCTACACATGCAGCCTGGGAGAGGTAGGCATCAATTACTTCACTCAAAGAATTGATGCTTTCAAATTGTGGTGCTATAGAAGACTCTTGAGAGTCCCTTGGACAGCAAAGAAATCAAACCAGTCCATCCTAAAGGAAATCAACCCTGAATATTCCCTAGAAGGACTGATGCTGAAGCTGAAGCTCCAATACTTTGGCCACCTGATATGAAGAGCCGACTCATTGGAAAAGACACTGATGCTGGGAAAGATTGAAGGCAGCAGGAGAAGGGGACAACAGAGGATGAGATGGTCAGATAGCATCACTGACTAGATAGACATGAGTTTGAGCAAGCTCTGGGAGATGGTGAAGGACAGGGAGGCCTGGTGTGCTACAGTCCACGGGGTCGCAAAGAGTCAGACGCGACTGGGTGACTGAACATAAACAAACATACACTCAACTCTTGAACAAATGCTAGTTACAGAAAGTGTTCTCAGACCTCTAAGTTTGCAATATTACATTTATTCATAATATCCATTTGAAACCCATCCTAAATGAGGCATCTCCTCTCCGAAATGGAATTCTTCAGTTTCTGAGGATCAGTTAGTCTCCCCAGTGAGGTTTCATAGCTCCAGTATCTCTGTCTGAATACATAAGGTGGCTACAGAAACGCAAGGGAACTAATCAGAGTCAAGGATGCCTCTTCATATGCTCTTCAGAAGTATAAATACCAACCCAGGAAGCCTCTGCCATGTAAAGGGTCTGCAATACAGATAAACAAAATAAGGGACACTTGTCTCTCACTTTTTAGTGTGGAGCAAAAGATTTCTAGGTACACTAGTTAAGGTAGGGTACTAAACTAAACCAGTTTTGTGAGCACACTGCCATTCTCTCTGATATATAATCTATAAGCTAATACTGGTTTTCTAATTCATCAGGTCAAATACAAGGATCATAGCCCCTGTTACGGCTACCAGTGGCTGTCAGAACAACATGAAGACGCTTATCACAGTGCTAATCGTGTGTTCTCCCGAAGCAACAGCTTTGTCTACCTTGAGCCCTTGCCTCGTGAACTGCCCTGTGGCCAAACTCAGACAGTCCAGGCACATTATGTGCTGAAGGGACAGGTCCTAAAGGATCTAAAGGAGCTCGTGTTCTATTACCTGGTGAGAAGGAGGGCCACCTTCACTGTCTGTAGATAAAAGCACTGTGTGGGCATTTATGAAGCTCTTTACATTCCTTCCCTGAAGGCTCAGATGGTAATCTGTCTGCAATGTGGGAGACCCAGGTTTGATCCCTAGGTCAGGAAGATCCCCTGGAGGAGGGCATGGCAACCCACTCCAGTACTCTTGCCTGGAGAATTCCAGGGACAGAGAAGCCTGGCAGGCTACAGTCCACAGGGTCACATAGAGTCAGACACGATGAGCAACTTCCACTTTTACATATCACTTCTTTGACCTCTTATCCACGTTCCTTTTGAAAGTTTGACTTCTCTCCAATCTAATTATTGCCAGTAGGGGCTTAATAAAACAGGCATATTACATGGAGGGCAAGAACTTTGGCTAAGAGCTCTTTCAGGCAAATTAAATCCCTTTTCATTTTCTTGTTTGCAGATAATGGCAAAAGGAAGCATTGTCCGATCTGGGACTCACACACTGCCAGTGGAGCAGGGAGACAGTGAGTATTTCTATAATCCCTCATGCTTGCCCTCCTTTGTCGCATGCAGCCTTATGCTGCAAAAATACCAGGAATAGTCTCAAATAGAGAGAGACTGTTCATCCCACCCTCAAAAAAAAGTTGAAAAGGGAGACTTATTTGGCAATCTAGTGGTTAAGACTCCACACTTCCAATGTGGAGGGTTTAGGTTTGATCCTTGATCAGGGAACAAAGATCCCACATGCCTCGTGGCCAAAAAAACCAAAGCATAAAACAGAAGCAATATTGTAACAAACTCAATAAAGACATTAAAAACGGTAAGCATCCAAAAAAATATTTAAAAGAAAAAAAAGAAAAGTTGAAAGGGGAAAGCAATAATGTTTCTTTTTTAAAAAACACTTTATCAAATATTTTTCTTTTCCTTCAGGTTAATCTGTTCAGACTTAAAATGTTGAGTTGGTTCATCATCTATGCTTACTCCAAATTTTCCAAAATAAATACTCATGAACCCCCTCAAAATGACATTTCAAAATTGTTTTAGACAGTGGAAAGAAGCTAAAACTTTGCAGTGTGTTTTATATATTGGGTCTTGTGCAGAGTTATTTACATTTTCACATTATATTTCCCTTTTGAAGATATTTATGACTTATGAAGAGATAAATTGAGTTTTTCCAACATTGAATCGGACTTTCCACAGGAACATATGTGAAACAATATAATCTCTGAACTTTTCACTTATCCTAAGGGAATCTAAAAGATCCCTTACTAGAAAATTATCAGTGAACTACTCTTGTTGCTTCTTTGTAGCAACATAGAAGCGCTACAGTAGACTTAGAGAAGGTTGATTTAACTTCTAACAAATCTATGTATGCGTCAAAAAACAACTTTCAAAGGAGCTCAGTACTCCTCTTAAGAAGAAAAACTAGAATATTTGGTTCATAGAAAGTTAGAGGATATAAGGGTAAATACAATGCATTAAACTCTTACTATTATATCTCACAACTGCAAGTTCTATTTCCTTCTCCACTGTGAAGTATAGATCAAATGGAAGCCAAGCAGATGTCTCCACATCCTTAGATAACATCAGAATTTTATACAGATGAACTCAAGCTTAACTCAAGCTTAAAACTGGGGAGAAATCATTATGTGATTTTCAGAGATGAGAATATTGATAAAGTTTTTTTTAACCCAGAGTTCTTAGAGGTAGTCATCCATTTATTGCATCTACTATTTCTTATATCTGCTACATCTACTGGGCTTCCCTGGTGGCTCTGTGGTAAAGAAATTACCTGCCAAACAGGAGACTTGGGTTCGATCCCAGGGTCAGGAAGATCCCCTGGAGAAGGAAATGGTAACGCACTCTAGTATTCTTGCCTGGGAACTCCCATGGACAGAGAAGCCTGGTGGGACCAAGTTCATGGGGCCGCTGTGAGTCAGACAGGACTTAGCGACTAAATAACATTACATTACTAATAGAGTCATTAGCCAAACCAGGCTTCTAAAATGACTTTGTACTGATACAACAGAAAAGCATTATTTTAGCCTTGAACTCTAACTCATTATCCCTTCCTTATTGTCTCTGTGCTCCAGTGCAAGGCCATTTTTCCATATCAGTCCCCGTGGAGTCAGACATCACTCCTGTCGCTAGGCTGCTCATCTATGCTATTTTGCCTGATGGAGAAGTGGTAGGGGATTCTGCAAGATATGAAGCTGAACACTGTCTGACCAACAAGGTGAGTGTTTTATATGATAAAATTTTCAACATTTAAAATTATGTTACTATCACTATCAATTATTTTCTACACTTGCGCTTTGGGGTCAAAGGGGTTAAATGAATTCTCCAGAAATTTCCAGCAAGGTAATGGCAGATCACACTAAGAAGCCACATCAAGAGAAAAACAAATATCATATATTAACACATATTTTTGAAATCTAGGAAAATGATACAGATGAACTATTTGCAGGGCAAGAATAGAGACGTGGATGTAGAGAACAGATGTGTGAACAAGGAGGGGGTATTGAGGGTGGGATGAATTCGGAGATTAGGATTGATGTATACACACTAGCATGTGTAAAACAGATAGTGGGAGGCTGCTGTAAGGTACAGGGGGCTCAGCATGGTGCTCTGTGATGACCAGGATGGGTGTTGGGGGAGGAGGGTGGGAGGGAGGTCCACGAGGGAAGAGATATATGTATACATATTGCTGATTCACTTCATTGCACAACAGACTCTAACACAACATTTTAAAGGAACTATATCACAATTTTAAAAAAGAAAGAAAGAAGCCAAAGGAGCTTCTTCACAGTGGAGATCTATACTTCACAGTGGAGAAGGAAATAGAACTTGCAGTTATGAGATATAATAGTAAGAGTTTAATGCATTGTATTTACCCTCATATCCTCTAACTTTCTATGAACCAAATATTCTAGTTTTTCTTCTTAAGAGAAGTACTGAGCTCCTTTGATTTTGTGACTCCTAGCACAAAATCCCCATGCATTCTCTCTTACCCAGTTCACAGTACCTTGTTCCCTTCTTTTATGGTGAAGTGTTGGGAAATATGTAACCAAGTTTATAAGACTACAAAAGAGCCAAAAAAATACAAGAGTGTCTAGAGCCATTTGCATTCTAGCGACAGTTAATGAACACCTCATCACATATCAAAGATGGAAAGTGGAGTCTCAAATTTAATAACTTACAAAAATAGATATCATTATAATGGCTCAATTGATGAATATCAGAGTGACAAATAGGGAATCAAAGGCCTTAAGACTCACACGGTGCCCAACATCAACAAAGTCAGGGTGATTTTGCACCAAATTTGAGGAACACCCAGGAAAGGCTGGTGAATCCATGGATCAATCAGGAAATTTGTTCTTCTGACTTTGTCCCCAATTCCACAGGTGGGCTTGAACTTCAGCCCCGGACAGAGTTTCCCGGCCTCCCAGGCCCACCTTCAAGTCACCGCTTCCCCTCAGTCCCTCTGCGCCCTCAGAGCCGTGGATCAAAGTGTGCTGCTCATGAGGCCTGAAGCTGAGCTCTCAGCGGCCACGGTGAGTTCTGTGAGCCCCAGGGGCCAGGAAGGGCCCCACGGGCGACTCAGAGCAAGAAGAGTGGGGTGGGTTCTATTAAAGTTATATTTATCTAAGAGTTAATCATTTTGAGCTCTTTCATGTGCACCTTTTTTTTGGTAAGGAAGACATTACATATGAATATATAGGGTTAAATGATGCACAATCCAAAATCCCTGATATTGAAGAGCTTTATGAACCCAATAATAAGAGTTTTCAAACTAGTTTCAATATTTCAAAAAGTCTTAACAGAAGTGGTACATATACCTGCACTAAGACTGCACAGGCTAAATGAAATATCAAATTTTTATAAGAATTGTATCAGTTGTAACATTGCATTTCCCAAGATGAACAGAGTTTCTGAAGGAAGATCTACATTGTCTCTGATGAATAAAAATTAGGAAAAATTAATTGCTGTGTGACAAACGACATTAATAAATGAAACCTTTTAAAATATTGGGTTAGGGGACTTCCCTGGTGGTCCAGTGGCTAAACTCCAACCTCTCAAAGCAGGGGTCTGGGGTTTGATCCCTGGTCAGTAAACTAGATTCCCTCATGCGCAACTAAGACCCAACACAGCCAAATAAATACTAAAAAAGAAAATAATAATAATACATAGAAAAATAAATGAGATAAAATATTGGGCTAATAGGAAAAATAACAAAAGAATATGCTGAGTGTAACAACAAGAAACTACTTAATATATCCTAATAGTTTGCCCATTTCTTCAAATTTTCAATGAGGCCAATTGGAATACCTCTTACTGAAGCTTTTTTTTTACTATCAAAATTTTATAAAGGGAAAGTTATGTTTTTTCTTCCCTACAAGAGAAACATAAGTAAAGGACTTTTGGGTCCTTCCAATGGTATTTAATTAAAAATCTTAAGGTACTTCTAAAGGAATTCTTAAATGCATAGTGGAAAGAAATATGTGGGCAAATTAAATTAATGTTTTATGTTTATATAACATAAGTTCTGATGCTGGGAGGGATTGGGGGCAGGAGGAAAAGGGGACAACAGAAGATGAGATGACTGGATGCCATCACTGACTCGATGGACGTGAGTCTGAGTGACCTCCGGGAGTTGGTGATGGACAGGGAGGCCTGGCTTGCTGCAATTCATGGGGTCGCAAAGAGTCGGACACGACTGAGTGACTGAACTGAACTGAACTGAACATAAGTTCACAGTTCTCAAAATTTTTTTAAATTATAACAACCGCAGTGGATAGATAAGGCAGAAGATTCTACTAGTTTGTTAATAATAAAACAGACGCTTTCAGGTATTTAGGAGCAAACCTGGGTTAGAACAAGAGTTCCTCTCAATCTGTGATAATGTTTCAGTAATGAAATGCCTGCAGCTAGGGGGAGCCTGGTGGGCTGCTGTCTATGGGGTCGCACAGAGTCAGACACAACTGAAGCGACTTAGCAGCAGCAGCAGCAGTAGCATAAGTCATTCAGTCCACACATACTTATTTAGTGCCTACTGTGTTCTGGATGTGCCTACTGTGTGCCTAAATTCTGGGGATCTCAATAGTGAACTACTAGAAAGAAAAAAATCTATGCACTCATGGATCTTACATTTTTGTAGATGAGATAGACAATAATTACATTATACACTTTCAGGAAAAATAAAGCAGAGCAAGGAGACAGAGATGCTAAAAGGGAGCTGCCTTTGAGAAAGTGTTTCATTTCATTGTGCTACTCGCTAATCTAGTCTTGTCAAACAATTTTGTCAAGATTTTTATATTTGTTTTATTCTTCTGTTGAAGTGAATTTGCAAGTATCATTTTCAGTATTCTACAGTCAAAGTTTATGTTTTTTATAAAGATATGGAGCATTTTGTTCTCATCATTAATAGTAAGAAAATACCATCCTGACCTATATAGAGGATACAGGCTTATCCATGTGCCTGTTTAGAACATGTGTCCATTTACTTTGTTATACACTGAGTCTGTTGCTAACCACCAGGTAGAGAAAAAACCATTACTTAATTCTCTCATCCCAAAGTGTTACACAATCTCTCAAGTAGAGCAAACTTCAATTTCTCTTAATTAAATTTTATTTCATTCCAACATAGAGTCTAGGGTTTGTCTCTGAATTATATAACAAAGGATTATGATCTTTGGGTACTTAGATAGGAATGTTTTGGGGTTTTTTCCCCCCTAACACTGTTCAACATCTTCAAAATCACCTTCTCTATAAATTGTCTAATTAACAGAGTCACTCAAAGAAAGTCTGGCATTGATTAGTCTTTTCATTTCTCCTTGAACTTAAGAAAAATAAGCCACAAATAATTTTGGCCTTTTTTTAAAAACTGTTTAATCCTTTTGTGGGGGCATGGTCCCCCCCTACACTGCGCAGCATGTGGGATCTTAGCTCCCCAACCAGGGATCAAACTTGAGCCCCCTGCCTTGGAAGCGTGGACTCTTAACCACTGGACCTCCACAGAAGTCCTTAATTTTGTCCTTTTTTCCGTTGCATTTGTATAGGTTTATAACCTGCTACCAGTCAAGGACCTCAGCAGTTTCCCCTCAAGTGTAAATCAACAGGAGGAAGACAATGAAGACTGCATCAGTCATGACAATGTCTATATCAATGGAATCATGTATTTTCCAGTATCAAATACAAATGAAAAAGATATGTATAGCTTCCTACAGGTAAGTCCCTTATACTGCTGATGGCCACTTCTTAAGGTTCACAAAATATTATCCATAGAAAGAATATTCATTTTAATGCTTCCGTACCATTGCTGAGGGCAATGGAACATAGAGAGGTCAAGTAACTTCTCCAGCATCTACTAATAGTAGCAGATCTGCAAAAGCCACATAACTAGGACTGGAACTTCTGGGACTATTAAGCGAATTTTGTTTTGGCTTTTTACTGAAATTTATTGCCTTATGATATTTGTAAATATCATATATGTAAAATAATTACCTTTGAAAAAGGTTTAAAGCCAGAATAAAATTATCTCTTTATCAATTTCCTTTCTACTCATATGAACATTAAAAGTTTAATATTAACCTAGCTGGATTATTTGTTCAATTCTATGAAAAGAAGAATGGGTATAAAATTCTGAGGTACTGATTCGGTTATGATTTCCTTCACAGGATATGGGCTTGAAGGCATTTACCAACTCAAAGATTCATAAACCCAAGATATGTCCACAGCCTGAACAATATAGAATGCAGTCTCAAAGACAGCCACTATTAGCTTCTCCAGGTAAAAAATTAATTAATTGCCTAATATATTGAACCAAATAAAATAATTCTTTAAAAAAAGATAAAATGTGATGAAATTAACCAAAAAGAACTTGTGATTCAAGACATGGAGAGCAGACTTGGGTTGCCAAGAGGGAAGGAAGGGTTGGAGAGGGGTGAACTGGGAGTTTAGAGTTAGTAGATGCGAACTATTATATATAGGATGGATAAAAATTGGGGAATGAAGAGCTTTTTAAAGTCTTTATCCTCTCACTTCCATAAACTATTTCTCAAAGCCCCTGTCATAATGTCTGAGTATGGTTTTTCTTTGTTCGTGCAGGCCGAATCCAGATCTCAAGTCATAACCCTTTCCACTTAGAACAATATGGAGTAGCTGCAGAGCCTCCTTTCTGCCTCTAGGTCTCCACTCATAAACTATCCAAGACTCTTTCTGCTTCTGCGTCTCACTGTTCTCTGACTGGGGCTCGCTTCCCCCAGCTCACATATAGCTTACTGTAATACTTCAGAATTCACCTAAAAATATCACCTCCTCCAAGAAGCTTTCCCTTAACCCAAATGTCCTTTCCCAGTTCCTATCTTTTTCATCACCCTATTTCTTTTGTTGCACTTATTACAATCTCTCATAAGCTTTATCTTTATAGTTATTGTTACTGTTTCCTCCACAGCCTTAGCTGAAATGAGAAGAAATGGTGGTTTTATACATTTTGACGATACTTCAGAGCCTCCCACAGAGACTGTGCGAAAGTACTTCCCTGAGACATGGATCTGGGATTTGGTGGTTGTAAGGTAAGCAACTTCTTTCAAATTACTTATTTTATATTTATTTTATTTTCACTTTTCATTTATTTTATTATTTATTATTGACTCTGCTTGGTCTTCCTTGCTGTGCACAGGCAATTTCTCTGTAGCATGCAATGTTGTCTGATAGCATTTACCCACTAGAATGTCTTTCAAAATTGGAGTCAGTCTTCTCAAACTCTGCCATGGCTTTGGCAACTAAGTTTATGTAATATTCTAACACTTTTGTTGTCATTTCAACAGTTTACAGTATCTTCCACAGGAGCAGTCTCCATCTCAGGAAACCACTTTCTTTGCTCATCCATAAAAAGCAACTCCTTATCCATTAAAGTTTTAACATGAGATTGCAGCAATTTGGTCATATCTTCAGGCTGCACTTCTAATTCTGGTTCTCTTGCTATTTACACCACATCTGCAGTTACTTCCTCCACTGAAGTCTTAACCCCTCAAAGTCATCCATGAGAGTTGGAATCCACTTTTTTTCACTCTCTTGTTAGTGTTAATAGTCTGACCTTTTCCTATGAATCATGAATGTTCTCAATGGCACCTAGAATGGTGAATCCTTTCCAAGAGGTTTTCAATTGACTTTGCCCAGATCCTTAGAGGACTCAACCTTTTATGGCAGCTAAAGCCTTACAACATATATTCCTTAAAGAATGAGACTTGGAAGTCAAAACTACTTCTTGATCCATGGACTTCAGTGATTATTGTGTTAGCCGGCATGATGACAACATTAATCTCATTGAGCATCTCCATCAGAGCTCTTGGGAGACCAGGTACATTGTCAGTGAGCAGTAGTATTTTGAAAGGGATCTTTTCTTTCTAAGCAGTGGGTATCAACAGTGGGCTTAAAATATTCAGTAAACCATGTTGTAAACAGATGTTCTATCATACAGGCTCTGTTGTTCCATTTATAGAGCACAGGCAGAGTAGATTTAGCATAATTCTGAAGGGCCCCGAGATTTCCAGAATGATAAATGAGCACTGGTTTCAACTTCAAGTCACCAGCTGCATTAGCCCCTAACTAGGGAGTCTGCCCGTCCTTTGAAGATTTGAAGTCAGACACTGACTTTTCCTCTCCAACTATGAAAGTCCAAGTTGGCATGTTCTTACAATATAAGACTGTCTCATCTACATTTAAAAATCTGTCATTTAGTGTGGTCACCTTCACTAATTATCTTCTGGGTAACTTGCAGCAGCTTCTATATCAGCACTTGCTACATCACCTTGAGCTTTTATGTTATGGAGTTGACTTCTTTCCTTAAGCCTCATGAACCATTCTCTGCCAGCTTCAAACTCTTCTGCAGCTCCCTTACCTCTCTCACCCCACAAAGAATTGAAGAGAGTTGAACCAAAGACAGTTGGGGCCTTGCTCTGGATCAGGATTTGGTTTCAGGAAATGTTGTGGCTGGTTTGGTCTTCTGTCTAAATCACTCAAATTTTCTCTATGTCAAGCAGTAAGGCTGATTTTCTATCTTATCATCTAAGTGTTTACCCAAGTAGTACTGTTAAATTCCTTTAAGAACTTTCCCGAGCATTCATAACTTGGCTAACTGGTGCAAGAGGCCTAGCTTCCAACTTGAATTCCCTAGAAAGCTTAATCATTTCTAGCTTTTTAAAAAATTGCGTTTATTTATTTTTGGCTGTACTGGGTCTTTGTTGCTGCATGCAGGTTTTCTCTAGTTGCAGTGAGTGGAGGCTACTCTTTGTTGTGGTGTGTGGGCTTCTTATCGCAGTGACTACTCTTGTGGAACATGGGCTCTAGAAGGTAGGCTCAAGTAGTTGCACACTGGCTTAGTTGCCCTGAGGCATGTGGGATCTTCCCAGACCAGGATCAAACTCATGTCCCCTACATTGGCAGGTGAATTCTTAACCACTGGAACACCGAGGAAACCCTATTTCTAGCTTTTGGTTTATTAAAGTGAGAGGTGTGCAATCCTTCCTTTCATTGAACACTTACAAGCCATCCTAGGATTATTAATTGGCCTAATTTCAGTATTGTTATGTCTCAGGGAATAGGGAAGCCTGAGAAGAGGAAGACAGTTGGGGGAATGGCTGGTCAGTGGAGCAGTCAGACACACACAGCACTTATCTATTAAGTTTGCTGTCTTATATGGGTGCAGTTCATGGTACCCCAAAACAAGTAAAATAGTAACACCAAAAATTAATGATCACATATTACCACAACAAATAAAATAATAATGTAAAAGTTTGAAATATTGAAAGAATTACTTCAGAGACCTGAAGTGAGCAAATGCTGGTAGAAAAATGATACCAATAAACTTGTTTGACACAGGATAGCCACAATTTGTTTAAAAACACAGAACTGTAAAGCACAATAAAACGAGGTATGCCTGTATTGGGGCTTCCCTGGTGGCTCAGTGTAAAGAATCTGCCTGCCAATGTAGGAGACACGGGTTCAGTCACTGAGTCAGGAAGATCCCCTGAGGAAGGGAATGGCAACCCACGGCAGTGTTTTTGCCTGGAGAATCCCATGGACAGAGGAGCCTGGTGGGCTATAGTCCATAGAGTCTCAAAGAGTTGGACACAACCTAGCAACTAAACACAACAACAAGGCCTGTATTTTAACTGCCTGCTTTTTATTTTTCACATGGCCATCCTCCCCAGCTCTTCAGGTGTGCATGAAGTAGAAGTAACAGTCCCTGATACCATCACTGAGTGGAAGGCAGGGGCCCTCTGCCTGTCCAGAGACACTGGACTTGGTCTCTCTCCGACCGCCTCTCTCCGAGTCTTCCAGCCCTTCTTTGTGGAGCTTACGATGCCCTACTCTGTGATCCGTGGAGAGGCCTTCACACTCAAGGCCACAGTGTTAAACTACCTTCCCAAATGCATCCGGGTAATGACCTCTCTATCTTAAATTGAACACAGGGTAACCATCCAATAAATTAAGAACTGCATTCCTGGGAATACTGACAAACTTCCTATTTATAAGATGGGCTCACCAGGAGAGAATACTGTCAGAAATATTCAGGTATTATATGACCGCAGTTTCTGATATCTCCAAATACCAAATGACAATGTGAAACAAGGTTCTGACCTTATCATAATCCTCATGTCTTCTGTTCTCCAAGATTTCAACCTATGCATTCATATATATTAATATTTAACTTTTCATATATGATTAATTATATTAAACTTAATTTTTACATCTCACCATAACTGTTTGTAAATCTTATATACTCTGCTGGGAGACCTGAAGGTGCGGTGGAGATCCTAAGCCAAGAGAGTGGGAAGGAGGTTCAGGAGGAAGGGGATATGTGTACAGTTAAGGCTCATTCACACTGTTGTATGGCAGAAACTAACTCAACACTGTAAAGCAATTATCCTCCAATTAAAAATAAATTTAAAAAAAATCCTAAGCCAAAGGAATAGAGCTTCCACAGGCAACAAACCTACTATCATGACTTTTCTTCAACTCTGCTCCTACCACGTGAAAGAGCAGATTACTCCCAAATACTAAGATTTAGATGTCAGATCCACCCATAAGATGCTCAGTCTTCATTTATATTATCTTCAGTGTTAGGCAACCTGAAATCTACTTAATCCCCCAATGTGCTTTATTTTAAGCTATTCCCTCTTTGGTTCCCTTTTCCTCTGGTCCATTTGTCTCTTTGTCTCACCCATGGTTTCAGGTCAGTGTGCACCTAGAAGCCTCTCCTGCATTCCTAGCTGTTCCAGAAAAGAAGGAACAAGAGACTCCCTGCATCTGTGGGAATGGCCGGCAGACCGTGTCCTGGGCAGTAACCCCAAAGTCCTTAGGTGAGAGACAGCATTTTATAGGCAATTCTGTACCTAAAGATTGTATATATCTATGGGATCCTTATATCCAGGCAAAGAATGTGCCCCCCTCCACCAGATGGTAGAATATTTTTCTCTCTTTCATTCTAGGATGTCTAGAAGGATACCCTCTTTCCCTCACCTCCATCTCTACCTTGGATTCTCAGTATCATTAGCCTCTAGTCTATGCTACTTCCATTTCTGCTCCTATATTTTTATAAACCAAAATAAAAAGTCACAGAGCATTAAACATGTATAAACCTTGGGGTTTGGAGTCACTGAAGAAGACAGAGATGGCGTTCATCTCTACTGGTCCCCATTTTCTAGGGAATGTGAATTTCACAGTAAGAGCAGAAGCAGGGAAGTCTCAAGAGCTGTGTGGGAGTGAGGTGCCTATGGTCCCTGAGCATGGAAGGAAAGACACAATCATCAAGTCACTGTTGGTTGAGGTAAGTAAGCCTGCTGTTTTGTTTTGTTTTTTTCTTTTTTTTTTTTTTTTTTGATGGGTCACAATGAGTTAAGAAAAACAGTGGTTAATCCAGTTGGAGTTCCTGCTTTTGGGTAAGAAGAACTAAATAATATATGATCATGTGATATTTCACAATATGATTCTCTCTCTCTCTGTCTCTCTCTCTCATCTCTACCTCTCTTGATTTAACTTTATAATTCCCCTCCATTTCCCATCTATCAATTTGTCTCCTTCATATATTGCTTCAGTTCAGTTCAGTTCAGTCGCTCAGTCGTGTCCAACTCTTTGAGACGCCATGAATTGCAGCACGCCAGGCCTCCCTGTCCATCACCAACTCCCAGAGTCCACCCAAACTCATGTCCATCGAGTCAGGGAAACCATCCAGCCATCTCATCCTCTGTCTCCCCCTTCTCCTCCTGCCCCCAATCCTTCCCAGCATCAGAGTCTTTTCCAATAAATCAACCTTTTGCATGAGGTGGCCAAAGTATTGGAGTTTCAGCTTTAGCATCAGTCCTTCCAAAGAACACCCAGGACTGATCTCCTTTAGAATGGACTGGTTGGATCTCCTTGCAGTCCAAGGGACTCTCAAGAGTCTTCTCCAACACCACAGTTCAAAAGCATCAATTCTTCAGCGCTCAGTCTTCTTCACAGTCCAACTTTCACATCCATACATGACCACTGGAAAAACCATAGCCTTAACTAGACAGACCTTTGTTGGTAAAGTAATGTCTCTGCTTTTGAATATGCTATCTAGGTTGGGCATAACTTTCCTTCCAAGGAGCAAGCGTCTTTTAATTTTATGGCTGCAATCACCATCTGCAGTGATTTTTGGAGCCCCCCCAAAATAAAGTCCAACACTACTTCCACTGTTTCCCCATCTGTTTACCATGAAGTGATGAGACCAGATGCCATGATCTTTGTTTTCTGAATGTTGAGCTTTAAGTCAACTTTTTCACTCTCCTCTTTCACTTTCATCAAGAAGCTTTTGCTTACACTTAATCAATTTATTTATATAATGAGTTTGAAAATCAGTTCCAATACTTTTCTTCATCAAGAAACCTGTAGTTCCCCTATGTCCTGAAAGTCTCTCATTTCTAACTTTTTTTCTTTCCACCTAAAGCCTGAAGGACTAGAGAAGGAAGAAATATTCAACTTCCTGCTTTGTCCATCAGGTAAGACTCAGCCATCATAATTAAAATGACATTGACTAGAGTATAATATTTGAAGTTCAAAGTATTTTATATATACCCTTCCTACACTTTCCCTATGAGGTAAGACCCGAAGAACCATCAACCCATTTGGTACGTGAGGAAACTGCTTCTTAAAGAGGCCAAGTAATTTGATCAGGGGACTATCCTTATCCCATGAATTCTGAGTCTTTATTTCTTAAGCACCTGTACAACTATCAAAATGACCTTCTGACTGGTGTATGATGTGGTTATAGGTTTTAATAGAAAGTGGGTAGATTCAAAGTGAATATTGCCAAAGAGGATATTTTCTTGGATATTTAGTAATACAACATGGGAGGCATATATATAATACAATTATAATATACAATACAATACAAGTAGCTGAATTGCTGAATTCAAGCCACTGCAACACCGAGTTTTGCATAGCTAACTACATTAGAGAATGAGGCTATGGTACTTCCTGAGAAAAGGTTTCCATAGCCTGTACCATTTGTCCTGTCAATATTTGTTTGGTGTCGATTCTAACATCTTATCAGTCATTCCAAGGAGGAACTAAAGAACCTTATAGTAAAAGATATAGCTTTATCTTTGTGGAGAATTTCCTAGTCTAAATAAAAACATTTATAGAAACTTAGTACACTAAGAAATTTATCAATGCAATGTGTTCTTATCTCAAATTAATGTCTAATCAACATCATTTCTTGCCTTTCTCTTCATACTCACTTCTCTTTATTATATTTTTTGTCATGTCAAGACTTAACATATTAATATATGAAATGTATTCTTAAAAACATAATTGCCTTATTATTTAGCCTTGTTTCTACATTTAAGTGAACTTACTGCTTGCTACCAAATCCATCATAGATTTTCCTCCATTTCTGAGTTTTTCATTTTGATTTCTCTCTCATGTGTCTAGGCCTAATCATCAGAGTTTTATTTAAATTAATTTTAATTACCCACATAATGCAAAAAATACTTTCTCCTTAAAAAAAAAATCAAAACCTCATATTAAAGGCTATTGTCACCACCTTGAAATCTTTTCCAATACTTTAATGATTATCAATGTACATTTTTAAATAATACATTAATAAATTTGTTTCTGTATGTGTGATTTACATAAATGAATACGTTTAATCATATAACTTGCTTTCTTTTTCACTCAAGGACTTTTATCTTAGAAATCTCTCCATGTTAAATTATAGATTTAGATAATTCCTTTTAATTTCAAACTATCACAGTTCTGCTTGGTTTTATAGCATTTCCCAAATTGGTTTTTCTAACTATTTGCTGGACTAGATAGATAGATGCCTCCTTGTGTATATATGCAAGTATATCTAAGGTAGATACCAAAACATGAAATTCCTAATTAAGAGCCAGTAATGTGTATTCTTAGTCTTAATAGAACTAAACAAAGTCTATTACCTAAATATGCTTCTATTTCCACCAGTTTATATTTCCCTGCATTATCACCAGCATTTGTTCCCATCAAAGTTTTTAAATTTTGACCAAAAATGTGGATTAAAAAAAAGCATTGTTGCTTTAATTTACATTTCTCTAGCTGAAAATTAGGATGACTTTATTTTTGCACACTTATGAATTGCTTTCATATCCTTGACCATTTTCAATATGTTGGAGTAGTTTGGATTTTTTTGGATTCAGTTGTATACATTGATTCTTTATCTACTGAGTAATTTGTAAATATTTCCTTTCATTTGGTAATTTGTCTTTTTGCTTTGCTTATGTCACGTTTTCTTACAAAATGTTTTTTGAATGTAAGAGAACTTTTTGATATACAAGTAATATATAATTAATATAACTGTATATTTAGCACACAATTATATATTTAACTACAGGATTAAATTTAACCACATGACTATGTAATTAATATAACTGATAGTACATACATAATTGATGTATCCTACTTAATGAGTTTGGAGGAAGTATACACTTGTGAAACTGTCACCACAATCTATACCATAAACTTATCCATCACTTTCAACAGTTTCCTCTCACTCTCTAATTATTATGTTTTTGTAATATACAATATATCCTATTAGCAAATGTTTGGATTTCACTTTCATGCATTGGAGGAGGAAATGGCAACCCACTCCAGTATTCTTGCCTGGAGAATCCCAGGGATTGGGGAGCCTGGTGGGCTGCCATCTTTGCGGTTGCACAGAGTCGAACATAACTGAAGCAACTTAGCAGCAGCAACAAGAGGTACACAATACAGTATTATTAACTCTAGGCACTACGCTTTACAATAGACCTCTTGAATTTATTCATCTTGTATAACTGATACTTTGTGCCCTTTGACAAAGTTTTCATTATTAATCTATAAAGATGGAATTCAGTATGATGATAAATGCTACAATTTTTTCTTTTCTTCTTCATGTTATTCACCAATATTAAAAGGCCAGCAAGTGTATGCTTATCAGCAACTATTAATTTCTTTTCAGTGAGTCAAATACTGTTCATCTTTACCCCCTGCCCCATGTCTAGGGTTTCCATAAAAATACTGTGTTCATTTTTGGTGAAATTTAATGGAAGTAAAGACTGAGCATTAAGGTAGAATTCAGGAACTTTTGAGTGACAGCTGAAACCACCACCAAGATATTGACCATAGTCTGGTCTTAATGAAACACTTGAGTTGTGTTCAACTCTTTGCAACCCTATGGACTACACAGTCCATGGAATTCTCCAGGCCAGAATACTGGGGTGGGTAGCCTTTCCCTTCTCCAGGGTATCTTCCCAACCCAGGGATTGAACCCAGGTCTCCTGAATTGCAGGCAGATTCTTGACCAGCTGAGCCACAAGGGAAGCCCAAGAATACCGGAGTGGGTACCTTATTCCTTCTCCAGCGGATCTTCCCGACCCAGGAATCCAACCAGGGTCTCATGCATTGTAGGCGGATTCTTTACCAACTGAGCTATCAGGAAAGTCCCAAAAAACTAGATTTTGGGCTTCCCTTGTGGGGAATTACAGAGAATCACGATATAACAGGCTCTTGTCAATGTGTAGCCTTCTTTTGGCAACAATTCCACACACGAGGAGGCTGGGAAAGGAAAGATTCTAGAAATCTCAGAGTCCCATTCATATATGTGGAAGATATTTTAAAAACTGGAATATTAAAAGAGGGACAACTTTTCAGAAGAAGTTTAGGTTCAAGGCATAGTTCTGGCTTCTGGGTCTTGGAGCTCTTTAGGAAGATATACAGTAGAAGTCATTTTCATCATGGTTGATTTGTTTCTTTCTCTAGGTGCCGAGGCGTCTGAATCATTACTTCTGAAGCTGCCACCAAATGTGGTGGAAGAATCTGCCCGAGCCTCCTTCTCAGTTTTGGGTGAGTCTCCAGCCCTAGGGGACTATAGGGGACTAGTGAACCATATTAGACAATATCTACTATTTTTTCCATAAATATTTTCTCAAAATAACAGCTATAATTTTAACTTCTTTGTTCTCTTCTCCTTTGGACTTATTTATTGCTTTTAATCATAATTCTGGACTTAAAAGACCCACCCTTCCTAAAAATCCTCCTTTCTTTACCTTAGCTAATTATACATTTCTTCTTAATGATTCTGATACATCATAATCTATAAATTTTATGACTTCCTATCTCTCCCATTTCCTAGGAGACATATTAGGCTCTGCCATGCGAAACACCCAAAATCTCCTCCAAATGCCCTATGGTTGTGGAGAACAGAATATGGCCCTCTTTGCCCCTAACATCTATGTTCTGGATTATCTAAATGAGACACAGCAGCTGACTGCAGAGCTCAAGTCCAAGGCTATCCACTACCTCAACACTGGTGAGTGACTGAATAAGTGCATGAAAACTTTGCAGTGTTATTTTAATAACAGATTGGATTCTCCAGTAGGCTTGAGTTACTTATCCGTTCTATGATATGTAAATGTATCATTCCAGGATATTTACAATAATAAGACTACTATGATGGTTAATTTCATGAGACCTATCCAGTGTCCAACCTCCGATAAAATGTTTAGGACTCAGAACCATCCAACATATTGCAACAAAATTTAGGGAATAGCACAAGATGCCAGGGCATTTTGATGATTTGTCTGGCCATGCAATGTACAATATATCATGTTGCTTATGAAACTTCCACTCCAGGTTACCAGAGACAGCTGCTCTACAAGCACTTCGATGGCTCTTACAGCACCTTTGGGGAGCATCACGGCAACAGTGAGGGCAATACTTGGTAAGGGAAAGAAAGCTTTTACAAGCTTCTATTTTTGTGTCAGCTCTCTTACATATATAATCAAAATTATATTCCCAGTAACCCTATCAGATATTATCATTAAGCCTATATAGTTAGTTATACTGGATAAATATACAAGACTAGCAAGGCAACAAGCAAAAAAGCTGAGATTCGAATACACATATGTTAGACTTGTCCCCAGAATTCATCCTGTTCATAATACACCAAGGAATTCTTTCTGAAATAGCTATTTTTTTAAAATAGCCTCCATAACCATGACTTTTTAAATGAGATAGCCAGTGACCATATCACATAACTTCCAAATAAACTGTGTTAACTTCAGATTATGTTTTTTTAGATCAGATTCACTTTGATCACTAATAAACTAATAGTGAGGAAAGAAATGAGATGGTCCCAGTGATATCAAACATTATTTTTAAATCCCTAAGGTAGGAACATCCCCAGTGGTCCAGGGGCGAAGACTGCCTTCTAACAGAGGCAGTGCAGGTTCGATCTCTGGTTGGGCAGCTAAGATCCCACAAGCCTTATATAACAGAAGCAATATTGTAACAAACTCAATAAAGACCTTTAAAATGGCCCACATCAAAAAAAAATCAAAAAAGAGATACCTCAGGCAAAACAGTGTCAGAAGGCACCACATGTAACAGCTGTATACGAGAAAATGCTACCATCTACAAAAGAAAATCACTAAAGATTTAAAGCCTTAATCAAACAGAAAAAAAAAAGTAACATTAGGAGTACAGCTGACCCTTGAAAAACATGCAGGTTATGGGTGCTGACCTTCAGCAGTAGAAAATTCTACACTGTCACTCTACAGTTGGCCCTCTATAACCCAGTTGTCCATCCACAGATTCAACCAACTGGGGATCATGTAGTACTGTAGTACATATTTGTTAAAAAAAGAAAAAAAAAAACCATTGAGTAAGTGGACTCATGCATTTCAAACCATGTTGTTCAAGAGTCAACTATACTAAATCCAGCAGACTCATCAAGTAAAGGCAATGGAAGCTCTAAGTTCACAAGTATGTCTGTTAGATGACTCACATCAGTGTATGAGACGTGTCCTATGCAGGCTGCTGTGAAGTGGTTATGAAACCACTGTACCAACATAGATGTGATCATCACTTCCTCTCCCCGACAGGCTCACGGCCTTTGTACTGAAGAGTTTTGCCCAGGCTCGAGGCTATATCTTCATTGATGAAGCACATATTACTGAAGCTCTCACCTGGCTGGCCCAAAAGCAGAAGAGCAATGGCTGTTTCAGGAGTTCTGGGTCTCTGCTTAACAATGCCATCAAGGTGAAGTATTCCCAGGGCTATTTTTCCTTTGTCCATTATACTGTCCACAAGAATAAGGAGAGGAAGTGATAACCTAAGGATTCCTTAAGGAAGGTGTCAGATGAAAAAAAAACCTGGATAGCAGCACCAGAAAGAGGGGATGGAACTTAGGGTGACTGTGATACTTTGCCCCACGGTGATGAATATGGGTTAGGACAAATCCCTTTACAACAGAATACAAGGAGCTGATGAAGAGCATTCTCAGAAGTTATTGGGAGTTTTTAAATTACTGAGTCAAGTTCAGTACTGGTAATTGGTCTGTTCAAACTTTCTATTCCTTCCTGGTTCAATTTCTTGGGAGATGGCACCTTCTAGGAATTTGTCCACTTCTTCTAGATTGTCCATTTTATTGACATACAGTTGCTGATAGCACTCTCTTATACTCCACTGTATGTCTGTAGTGTCTGTTGTAACTTCTTTTTTCACTTCTGATTTTATTGATTTGGGCCCGCTCCCTTTTTTTTTCATGACGAGTCCAGTGAAAGGTTTATCAATTTATCTGTATTTTCAAAGAACCAGCTTTTAGTTTCACTGACCTTTTTTTAATTTTTAGTTTCTATTTCATTTATTTCTGCTCTGATCTTTATGATTTCTTTTCTTCTACACACTTTGGGTTTTGTTTGTTCTTCTTGCTATAGTTGCTTCAGGCATAAGATTAAATTGTTTATTTGAGATTTTTCTTGTTTCCTAAGGTAAGCTGTATCTCTATAAATGTCCTTCATAAATCTCTCTCTGTCTCATGTTTACAGGGTGGGGTGGACGATGAAGTGACCCTCTCTGCCTACATCACCATCGCCCTTCTAGAGATGCCTCTCCCTGTCACAGTAAGTGTCCTGCCTAAAGCATTGCTCTGGATGCAGTGAAACTGCTGACATGTTGTCTGAAATGTCACCTTACTCACCTTTCCCACTATGCAATGCCAGTGTTTCCCAGATCATAAGAGAATTTGATCAAACCACTAAGACACATTTACACTTTCTCAGTGATGGCCCTCATCTATTTCTTCCCTAGCAACCTCACCACCAGCACCACACACACATAGAATCTAGAGTTCTAAAGATATGGATTATATTCTTGCACTATGAATGTAGACTAGCAAATTAAAAAATACTATTCTCTCCCTCCCTAAGAACGAGGCTAGAGGGACAAATGCTTCTGAACAACTTGACCTCTGTGCTGTGGTCTGTTTTCACCTGGGGGCCCCAACCTCCCAATTCACACAGCTCACCCCCTTCCTGTTCTCCCTCGCCAGCATCCTGTCGTCCGCAATGCCCTGTTTTGCCTGGACTCAGCCTGGAAGTCAGCCAAGGAAGGATCCCAAGACAGCCACGTCTACACCAAGGCACTGTTGGCCTATGCCTTTGCCCTGGCAGGTAACCAGGAAAGGAGGACAGAGGTACTCACGTCACTGCATAAGGAAGCCGTGAAGAACGGTGAGAGCACACCCAAGAACTTTCTCCCATCCCACATTCTCGGAATCAAGAATTCCACACCAAAGGTCTCCCATGACTACCTCTCAGGATCCCTTTCCCTCTCTTCTTTTAACTATATCATTATATTTACATTTTGTTTATTTTTTAATTTTTGACCACACTATGCAGTATGTGGGATCCTAGGTCCCTGACCAAGAGTTGAATCCATACCACTTGCATTGGAAGGCTCAGTCTTAACCACTGGGCCACCAAGGAAGTCCCTCTATATCATTATAGACTTGAAGTTTCTTACTCAACTTACACATCCAAAGATTAAAAGGCAGTATACTGTAAGAGTAAGAAGCTTGGCCTCTGAAGACTAGTGCTTAAAAAGTATATGGCCCAGAGCAAGTGCTATACAAGTATTAGCTATTGATTAATATATCAGTTCTCAATATATGCTCCACCCTCACCCAGTGTATCATATCATTTTAAACATAAGACTGGAAGAAGTAATCCCATGAATAAATTCTAATATTTTATGCTCATTTCACAAAACTGATGATGTTGGAAAAGTCTATTCATTATCCACACAATATTTCTATGTATATAATGGTCTATGTGACAGGTAGAAGAAATCAAAATAAAATGCAAATAATAAGATATCCAATAAAACATATCCTGCTTTTCTCCCTTGACAGTGCTATTAGTTGTTTACTCTTGTAATGCACTGAGAAATATTTCAGATATACAAAAATGCATAAAGAATAATTAGCAAATACCTTTAATAACTCCCTTTCAGATTAAGAAACAGAATATTACCAATGCTGGAAAAACCCTCAGGGTGCCACTCCTACGCTAAAAAGTAGTTGATCTAGAATTTGTCATTACAATCTCCATGGATTTATCTTTTTATTGCATGTGTAATCCTAAATAATATTCAGAATGCTTACATTTTTCATCTTTAGATAAGAACTATCATCCTTCTAAGTATTTCTACTTGATCTTTGTCTGTCTGCTTACCATTTGTATTTTAAGTTCAACATTAGGCTGAAAGGAATCCCTTGTACATGTGTGTTAATTTTCACTGCTGCATAATACATTCAGTTCACTTCAGTCTTTCAGTCATGTCTGACTCTTTGTGAACCCATGAACTACACCACACCATCCTCCCTGTCCATCACCAACTCCCAGAGTTTACTCAAACTCATGTCCATCGAGTTGATGATGCCATCCAGCCATCTCATTCTCTGTCGTCCCCTACTCCCCCAGCCTCCAATCCCTCCCAGCATCAGAGCCTTTTCCAGTGAGTCAACTCTTCACAAGAGGTGGCCAAAGTACTGGAGTTTCAGCTTTGGCATCATTCCTTCCAATGAACACCCAGGACTGATCTTCTTTAGAATGGACTGGTTGCATCTCCTTGCAGTCCAAGGGACTCCCAAGAGTCTTCTCCAACACCACACTTCAAAAGCATCAATCCTTCGGCACTCAGCCTTCTTCACAGTCCAACTTTCACATCCATACATGACCACTGGAAAAACCGTAGCCTTGACTAGATGGACCTTTGTTGGCAAAGTAATGTCTCTGCTTTTGAATATGCTATCTAGGTTGGTCATAACTTTTCTTCCAAGGAGTAAGCGTCTTTTAATTTCATGGCTGTAATCACCCTCTGCAGTGATTTTGGAGCCCCAAAAAATAAAGTCTGATACTGTTTCCACTGTTTCCCCACCTATTTCCCATGAAGTGATAGAACCAGATGCCATGATCTTAGTTCTCTGAATGTTGAGATTTAAGCCAACTTTTTCACTCTCCCCTTTCACTTTCATCAAGAAGCTTTTTAGTTCCTCTTCACTTTCTGCCATAAGGGTGGTGTCATCTGCATATCTGAGGTGATTGATATTTCTCCCAGCAATCCTGATTCCAGCTTGTGCTTCTTCCAGCCCAGCACTCCTCATGATGTACTCTGCATATAAGTTAAATAAGCAGGGTGACAATATACAGCCTTGACATACTCCTTTTCCTATTTGGAACCAGTCTGTTGTTCCATGTCCAGTTCTAACTGTTGCTTCCTGACCTGCATATAGGTTTCTCAAGAGGCAGGTCAAGTGGTCTGGTATTCCCATCTCTTTCAGAATTTTCCACAGTTTATTGTGATCCACATTGCCAGGGCCCAGCCCCGGTAGATCCAGGGAATTCGAAGGGTGGATGGAGTCAGCGAGGAAAGACTTATTTATTTATTAATATAAGATTAGATTAGGAAGAAATAGTGTAGTAGGAAAAATTAAGTGGAGAGAAGAGACTGATTAACTTGGGTTACATGGAAAACCAATAAAGTTCCAGACAAGGAGCTTGCACCATCTACGTTAGGCCGCCTTGGGCTCTCTCTCTTAAGGATCTTAAAAGCTGGGACATGTAAGTAGACATAGTGAGCCTCCACGCCCCAGATGGGAATTCAGCCTGAAATCAGAGTAAAGAGGAGAAACGGGGGAAACCAGTCCAGTGACTGGCTCTCCTTCTATTGTCCTTCAAGGCCTTTTATACTTTAGATTATACACAGAGATCAGTGGGTAATACAAAATTATGTAGCCTTAGTAGCCCAGACCCTTTCTGTATATCTTTTTGTATACAAAAGGTCTCAGGTGATTTACATTATCTTCTGGCCAAAAGGCTTGTTAACACTTTTTGGCTCTCTTCCTTAATGAATGTTAATTTCGTTTCCCCTAAGTGTTTTTCTTTAATCTGTATCTCCTTAAAGCGCTAAAGTTGCATCTCTATAGAACAAAGGTGCAGTGGTTATAACAAAGAAGGTACTTAACTCAAAGATCTACCAGGTCTACTACTTGATTTCTATATACCAACTATATCTAAAAATAAAGGATATGAAAATTTGGCAGCAAGTATTGGCTCAGCAAATGAAACCTTTAATCAGTCCTATTCTAATGATTTTGACTCTTCGGAAGCCCCTACATTCCTAGGATGTTTTAAGCTTCCTGTGCCTCCTGCTGTCAGGAGGCCTCAAACAATCACTTGCGCAGCTGTACGAGTCCTGCAGGCAGGCTAGAAAGCCATCAGAGGGGTATTTGGATTGAAACACTCTTTCAAATGCAGAAGACTAAAGCCCTGAATTGACTTTTTCCAGAGAATGTCAGAAGAGTAGAAAAGCAGGCAGATTCTTATTTTGGGGGGCTGGATGCTCAGAAAATTCCAGGGGAGAAAACCTGAGTTCTGTTTAGCCTTGCCGTCAGAGCTCTGCCGCATGACCTCGTCATGAGTGGAATTCCTCACGCTGGCTCCCGGCACCACACAGTTAAAGGCTTTGGCATAGTCAATAAAGCAGAAATAGATGCTTTTCTGGAACTCTCTTGCTTTTTCCATGATCCAGCAGATGTTGGCAGTTTGATCTCTGGTTCCTCTGCCTTTTCTAAAACCAGCTTGAATATCTGGAAGTTCACAGTTCACGTATTGCTGAAGCCTGGCTTGGAGAATTTTGAGCATTACTTTACTAGCATGTGAGATGAGTGCAATTGTGTGGTAGTTTGAGCATTCTTTGGAATACCTTTCTTTGGGATTAGAATGAAAACTGAACTTTTCCAGTCCTGTGGCCACTGCTGAGTTTTCCAAATGTCCTGGCATATTGAGTGCAACACTTTCACAGCATCATCTTTCAAGATTTGAAATAGCTCAACTGGAATCCCATCACCTCCACTAGCTTTGTTCATAGTGATGCTTTCTAAGGCCCACTTGACTTCACATTCCAAGATGTCTGGCTCCAGGTGAGTGATCACATCATCATGATTATCTGGGTCGTGAAGATCTTTTTTGGACAGTTCTTCTGTGTGCTCTTGCCACCTCTTCTTAATATCTTCTGCTTCTGTTAGGTCCAGACCATTTCTGTCTTTGATTGAGCCCATCTTTGCATGAAATGTTCCCTTGGTATCTCTAATTTTCTTGAAGAGATCTCTAGTCTTTCTCATTCTGTTGTTTTCCTCTATTTCTTTGCTTTGATCACTGAGGAAGGCTTTCTTATCTCTTCTTGCTATTCTTTGGAATTCTGCATTCAGATGCTTATATCTTTCCTATTCTCCTTTGCTTTTCACTTCTCTTCTTTTCACAGCTATTTGCAATGCCTCCCCGGACAGCCATTTTGCTTTTTTGCATTTCTTTTTCTTGGGGATGGTCTTGATCCCTGTCTGCTGTACAATGTCACAAACCTCTGTCCATAGTTCATCAGGCACTCTATCTATCAGAGCTAGTCCCTTAAATCTTTTTCTCACTTCTACTGTATAATCATAAGGGATTTGATTTAGGTCATACCTGAATGGCCTAGTGGTTTGCCCTACTTTCTTCAATTTGAGTCTGAATTTGGCATTAAGGAGCTCATGATCTGAGCCACAGTCATCTCCCAGACTTGTTTTTGCTGACTGTAGAGAGCTTTTCCATCTTTGGCTGCAAAGAATATAATCAATATGATTTCGGTGTTGACCTTCTGGTGATGTCCATGTGTATAATCTTCTCTTGTGTTGTTGAAAGAGTGTTTTTGCTATGACCAGTGCATTTTCTTGGCAAAACTCATTTAGCCTTTGCTTTGCTTCATTCCGTATTCCAAGGCCAAATTTGCCTGTTACTCCAGGTGTTTCTTGACTTCCTACTTTTGCATTCCAGTCCCCTATAATGAAAAGGACATCTTTTTTGGGTGTTAGTTCTAAAAGGTCTTGTAAGTCTTCATAGAACCGTTCAACTTCAACTTCTTCAGCATTACTGGTTGGGTCATAGACTTGGATTACCGTGATGTTGAATGGTTTGCCTTGGAGACGAACAGAGATCATTCTGTCATTTTTGAGATTGTATCCAAGTACTCCATTTTGGACTCATTTGTTGACCATGATGGCTACTCCATTTCTTCTGAGGGATTCCTGCTCACAGTAGTAGATATAATGGTCATCTGAGTTAAATTCACCCATTCCAGTCCATTTTAGTTCACTGATTCCTAGAATGTTGATGTTCACTCTTGCCATCTCCTGTTAAACCACTTCCAATTTGCCTTGATTCTTGGACCTGACATTCCAGGTTCCTATGCAATATTGTTCTTTACAGCATCGGACCTTGCTTCCATCACCAGTCACATCCACAAGTGGGTATTGTTTTTGCTTTGGCTCCATCCCTTCATTCTTTCTGTAGTTATTTCTCCACTGATCTCCAGTAACATATTGGGCACCTACCGACCTGGGGAATTCCTTTTTCAGTATCCTATCATTTTGCCTTTTCATACTGTTCATGGGGTTCTCAAGGCAAGAATACTGAAGTGGTTTGCCATTCCCTTCTCCAGTGGACCACATTGTGTCTGACCTCTCCACCATGACCCACCTATCTTGGGTGGCCCAACAGGGCATGGCTTAGTTTCATTGAGTTAGACGAGGCTGTGGTCCATGTGATTAGATTGACTAGCATAATACATTACAATATACTAAAAGGGCATAACTTATATAGAGTGTCTCTTCTCATGGATCTTTTCTTGTTATTTACTTCTGTTGCAAACCATGCTGCAATGAATACTCATATTCTCCTTGAGGGGGTAGGACCTGAGTTTGTCTAACTTAAACTTGGAAAGCATAACTGCTGGATTCGTGAGCTCAGTACATTTTCCGCTTTGCTGGATTACTGCCAAATTACTCTCCAAAGAGCTGTTTACCTCCCACAGCAGTATAAATCAGTACCTGTTATTTCACACCCTGTCAGCCTTTGGTATTTTGAGAATTACTCTACTTTTTTTAATCTAATGAATGAAAACTCCATTATCTCATGTGATTTGTTATCCTTATAAGAAATCTACAAAGACAGGCTTTATAGAAAATTGAGGTTGGAATAACATCAAATACAGGAAATTACTACAACCAATGAGAGAATTTGCTCAGCTATTTCTTCCATTAACACAACTGCAGCAACCATTTGGCATCTTGGCCGGCTGTAGGCTTTGGACTTCAGCAACATGACCACCTTAGCCCAAGTTCTATGAGAAGTCAAGTTCAGCTTTTCATATAAGGAAAAGCATCTAGATAAGGTTTAACAGACTATCGTTGGAATGCAACCCTCACTTTAGGTCTGGCTCCTATACTTTTACTTGAAGTTGAATATGAGTATGTGGTCACTTACATACCACATGAAAAAATCTTTTTCTCACCTCCAGGTAATTCCATCCACTGGACACGACCTCAGAAACCGAGGGCGCTCATGGAGGATGTTTACCAACCCAGGGCTCCGTCTGCAGAGGTGGAGATGACGGCCTACGTGCTCCTTGCTCACCTCACGGCCCAGCCTGCCCCGACCTCACAGGACCTCACCCCTGCCATGAGCATCGTGAAGTGGATCTCAAAGCAGCAGAATTCCCAGGGGGGCTTCTCTTCCACCCAGGTCCGTGCTTAGCCAGAACCTTTCACTTCACCTTCAGGTAGCAAAATGTTTGAACAAGATACAAACATTCAAAAGAAGGAAAAAATGAAGATACAAATGCTTGAAATGAGGATAAATGTTATTAGTATTGAAGGATGGTGAGAAATAAGGATACATGATCAGAACCATACAGTCCAAGGCAGATATGCAAAAGATATGGTTCTGTCATCTATCTAAGGATTATAATCAATCTTAAAATGAGGATTCTACTACTGAAGTAGTGAGGGGAACAGGAAATAGGAAACCGAAGCTCCTTTTGTGGCAGCTAACATGGATTTGGGGTTTCCCTGGTAAATCAGCTGGTAAAGAATCCTCCTGCGATGCAGGAGACCTTGGTCCTATCCCTGAGTTGGGAAGTTCCCCAGGAGAAGGGATAGGCTATCCACTGCAGTATTCTTGGGCTTTCCTGGTGGCTCAGACAGTAAAGAATCTGCCTGCAATGCGGGATACCTGGGTTCAATCCCTGGGTTAGGAAGATACCCTGGAGAAGGGAAAGGCTAACCACTCCAGTATTCTTACCTAGAGAATTCCATGGACAGAGGAGCCTGGCAGGCTACAGTCCATGGGGTCGCAAAGAGTCAGACATGACTGAGTGACTTTCACTATTCACTAACATGGACTTTTGGGTCTTTCAAGGGCTGTCATGCCTACGTGGGTCCTCTCACCTGTCTCTTCCAGGACACAGTGGTAGCTCTCCATGCCTTGTCCAGATATGGAGCAGCCACTTTCACCAGGACTAGCAAGGCTGCACAGGTGACCATCAAGTCTTCAGGGACATTTTCCACAAAATTCCAAGTGGAAAACAGCAACCGCCTGTTGCTACAGCAGGTTTCATTGCCAGAGGTGCCTGGAGAGTACAGCATGTCAGTCACAGGAGAAGGATGTGTTTACCTCCAGGTGAGATTCTGGGGACAGAAGGTCCAGAGTCACCATGGTCACTGAAAAGTCCTAACTCAGTGAGCGATGGCACAAATGAGAGAAAGAGTTGAGGTATCTGGGAGGAGTCCTGGAGAAGGAAAAATCACAGATTTTTCTCTGTTCCACAGACATCTTTGAAATACAATATTCTCCTGAAAAAAGACGAGTTCCCATTTGCTTTGGAGGTGCAGACTCTGCCTCAAACTTGTGATGGACCCAAAGCCCACACTAGCTTCCAGATTTCACTGAATGTCAGGTAAGACCTCTAACTGCATCATGTAGTTCTGGGTATAACAGCCAATCTTCTCACTAGAACTCCACATTAAGCAGAGCAGCGTGACAGTGAATGTCTGTTCTGCATTTATTGAAAAAGCAACCTGTTCCCATATTGACGCAGAATTTCTCAGTGATGGAGTTTACATTGTATATCCCCCACTGCAGGATCTCTTAGTGTCTAATCTCCTTATTTACAGCTTATTAATCCCCCTCAATAATAATTACATAAAGAACATTACCCCTTGCCTCTAACCTGAATTCCTGATTTTATTCTAATGTTATGATTCATCCTGATTTCATTTTATTGTCATGAAATCTGATATTATTCTTGCTTTATCCAGGACAAAGGTGGAGACCTCTTGAAAAGTATGAATAGAAGGGAGTAGTGACTCTTTAGTTAGAATTCCTACTGGTGATAATTAAATCTCAGATTACATATAAAATAATCAATCTGGGGGAAATACATACATATGCAGCCATTTTCAAATAACTACTAGGCTATCTGTATCTGTACACAAGAATATTATGAGCAAAAAAAAAAAGAATATTATGAGCAAACTCTGGCAGATAGTGAAAGACAAAAGAGCCTGGTATCCTGTAGTCTATGGGATCGCAAAGAGTCAGACCCAACTTAGTGACTGAACAACAAGAATATTATAACCTGGTTGGGGATATTATTCAGGAAAAAAAAAAAAAGTACATGTAACAAATAACTGGATAAATTAGCAATCTTATGCCCATCTATGCTTTTGAACTGTGGTGTTGGAGAAGACTCTTGAGAGTCCCTTGGACTGCAAGGAGATCCAACCAGTCCATCCTAAAGGAAATCAGTACTGAATAGTCATTGGAAGGACTGTTGCTGAAGCTGAAACTCCAATACTTTGGCCACCTGATGTGAAGAACTGACCCATATGAAAAGACCATGATGCTGGGGAAGAGTGAAGGTGGGAGGAGAAGGGGACAAAAGAGGATGAGATGGTTGGATGGCATCAGCAACTCGATGGACATGAGTCTGAGTAAACTCCGGGAATTGGTGATGGACAGGAAGGCCTGGCATGGTGCAGTCCATGGGGTCGCAAAGAATCGGACATGATTGAGCGACTGAACTGAACTGCCCAACTATGCATCATTTATAGAGCTTTCTTAAAAGGCAGATTCTCAGAGGTCACACCCATGAAATTCTGATTCATCTGGTCTGGAGTAAGGCCTGGTCTCTGTGGCTTCAACAGGCTCCCCTGAAGATTCTAATGCACAGCCAGTTTTTTGAGCTACTTGATAAGAAATTTAGGAAGATTTCTGGTACCTTTCAGGACTCTTATGTGCTTACTGGACATAGAAAAAAAATATTTAATAACGCAGAAAATCCTAACTCCTTTCTTCCCTGGATTTTTAGTTATATTGGAAGCCGTCCAGCCTCCAACATGGCAATTGTTGACGTGAAGATGGTATCTGGCTTCATTCCCTTGAAACCAACAGTGAAAATGGTAGGTCTACATAAGCCCAGGAGACTCTATTTTATTTAATGTTTTATATATCTCTAGACTAAGACATTAATATAAAATACTGTTAAATCAACTCCTACCAAAGACATTACTTTCACCAAATGCAGAAATATAATTTAGCGTGTTTGTATGGGGAGCATGTTTCTTTTCTCATTAAACTTTGCTTTAATGGGTTTCAAAATTTTGTGATGAATTTTTTGGTCATATTTCCATTAAGATATTAATTTTAAGTACTAATAACCCAAAACTTCCACCCATGAAAAACAAATGGTCTGTAAAATATTCTCCTTTTCTTCTAGTTTTATGAAGCATTGTTATCATTAACTAGTCTTTCACTACTAACTTCAGTGGTCAATTCAGACAATTTTGAGACTGTTCTTCCACCATGGATCACACTGGGGTGGCAGGTATTAGGGATCATATTAATTTAGTCTTCTGAACTTCCTGGGCATACCTGGATGCTGGATGCCAGCTCCAGCATCCTTCCTGTCCACTGCTTTAGTGACACAGCAACAGCCTGTCTCCTGTCATGAACAGCACTATGCTAAGAGCCACATCTACTAGGAAAAAAAGTATTGGCAGCCTCCTATTTTAATGGAGCTTAGAAAATAAAGCATAAGCACATGAGCTAGTGAAAAAATATGAAGAAGTTTGACATAAACTAGAACTATTGCAGAAGTACAGAGAAAACTGAGAATAAGAAAAAGTAAAGAAAAAAAAAAGCCCCCATAAAGGAATGGAATATAAATTGAGCCTTGAAATATGGGTAATTTCTATTTTTTTTTCCCTCTTCCTCAAATAAATCAACTTTATACATAGGTCCTGTATCATACTAATATTAAACCCTGCATCCCAATTACCTTTCCTTTTTAATTTTGCCACATTGTTGTCTTTGCTTGTAAAAAGCGTTTCAAAAAATTTCCTCCTTAGGCTTAATTTGGTAATAAACATTCTTTTCTCTGGTTCCCCAGAGTTTTCATCTGTTTATTAACATTTACAATGTCTTAATTTTCTTCAGCTAGAAAGATCTGACGTGAGCCGAACAGAAGTTAGCAACAATCATGTTTTGATTTATCTGGATAAGGTGAGCTCCCTGCCAATCTAGTTGCAAATATATACAGATAAGACATTTTTGGAGACATCATCTCCATACTAAAAATTTGAGAATTCTAACATTAGTTCCAATGAATATTCTCCTCTTCTCTATTTGTATTTCATCTGGGACTATGGGAAGAAATGGCTTGTTATATATAATATTGGGATATGCATATTTCTAGGAACCCCCAAAAGCAAGAAATTCTCCACAAAAGATGCTGACTTATGTGCACAAGTTATTTTGCAAATACTGCATAATAGAAGGAAGCAACCATTGGGGTTAGTCAATTACTATATCAGCATCCTAGGTGACACCAAAGGTAAAGAATCCACCTGCCAATGCAGGAGACTTAAAAGACAAGGGTTTGATCCCCAGGTAAGGAAGATCCCCTGGAGGAGTAAATGGCAACCGACTCCAGTATGCTGGTGGGCTATAGTCCTTGGCATCGCTAAGGGTTTCACATGACTCAGCACACACACATTTCAACATCACATCAGTAAAACAAAAGGGTAATACACTATCAATCTCAGGAAGGACTTAGACCATAAAATATAGGATCAGTCCACCAATAAACCAATCTGATTTTATAGTTGTGTGTTGTTACATAGTTTATTTGTTCCCATATTAATGGATATTATAGCTTACAATTTTATGAAACTTAAGTCTGCAGTGACCTGCCTTTTATATTCTTTTTTTTTTTAACTTTTTATTTTGTACGGGAGTATAGCCAGTTGGGCTTCCCAGGTGGCTCAGTGGTAAAAAATAAAATAAAAAATAAAACCTACCTGCCAATGCAGAAGACATAACAGACAAGAGTTCAATCCCTGGTTCAGGAAGATCCCCTTGAGGAGAGCATGGCAACCCACTCCAGTATTCTTGCCTGGAAAATCCCATGGACAGAGCAGCCTGGTGGGCTGTAGTCCATAGGGTCGCAAAGAGCCAGACATGACTGAGCAACTTAGCATGCATACATTAGCCAATTAACAATGTTGTGTCAGTTTCAGGTGAAAAGCGAAAGGACTCAGCCATATATATACACGTATTTTGAGATAATAAGTATTTCTTCATGATAGAGAAGTGAAAGTATTGAATTCTGATACTTAAAAATAAACATAGGTATTCAAACAATAAAAAGCATACATCATTCACCCCTATTAACAGAGCCATGAACTCACATTAATGGGAGTGTATGAATAGTTTTAGTTATTTAAGAAACAGTTTGGGGAAGTTTTCATCTACTTTGAGAGCTTTTAACCCAATTTAAGGGCTCTGTTAGTTGACAAAAAGTTTTTCCCCCAAATAGGTGAATACTTAAACTCACTCAAAGAGAGATGGAAGCTCCCTGGAGGGTCATTTACTTCCTTTTTGCTTTATAGGTGACAAATGAGACCCTGACCTTGACCTTCACAGTTCTGCAAGACATCCCAATAAGAGATCTGAAACCAGCCATAGTGAAAGTCTATGACTATTATGAGACAGGTGAGTGAGAAAAACGTTCACACAGAAATTAAATTCTTGATCACAGAGATTTATATTTGAAAGATGTGTTGGGCCAGTTCATTAAACTAACTGCTCTCATCAGTTCGTGTGTCTCCACCAAGTCTGATTCTCCTGTCTTTGTCTTCTACACAAACATTGTAGAAATTACCTACTGTATAAATGTACTATTCCCAATACAAAGCACCTGTAGGATATCTAGTTCTCTTTTCTTCAGACAAAATCAACTTAGGACAATATGAAATTTAAATAAGTATGATATCTAAACTGCTGCCCTTCAAGAGTAACATAAAGTATTTGAAGACACAAGGCAGTGAGAACACATCAAATGAATGATGCTGGTGTTTCTGATACAATTCTTCCCACAATAAAGATTCTTTCACTAACCTGTATCCCATCGATGTTTGCTTTCCTTCTCACTTTGCTTGACTGTTTTTGTTTTTATTCAGATGAGTTTGCAGTTGCTGAGTACAGTGCTCCTTGCAGCAAAGGTAAGCAAAACTCCTTCCAGATGGAGTGAGAACCACTTTGTCTCCCCTCAAATCTCCTCCATAAAATTCTTGCTAAATATTTTTCATGGATATCATGCTGCTCAAGGTGCAACTTATTGTAAAAAATATATATATATACCTTTATTGAAAAGGGGCCCCTGATAGTCAAATCTCAGATAGTTCATAGAACTGCAAGTTGAATCATTTTAAGTAATGAATCTCATTTCCACTATACTAACTGGATTTCCTCTGGCAATATGCTACCCAGACCTCGGAAGGAATTTTCACTGCTCCAGAAACCTATGTCCATCTGAACTTTCTATCCTTTCCACTATCACAGATACTGGAAATGCTTAAAGACCATGTCAATGAAAACTACTTTCCTGGAGTCCCTGTTCCACAGACTCAGATCTCCATGGAAGAAGACAGTTTTTAACATCTCTGAAGGCTTGTTGAATAAACTTTCTTTTTTTTTTTTTTTCTGGTCAGTCTCTATCACTGTTTCCTCATTTACTCAATAAATGTTTATTAAAATTCCATGTGATTCCCAATAGACTCCTGAGATAAAAATTCATAGAAAGGGGTATCTGTGCTGGCTCAGTGGTAAAGAATCCACCTGCCAATGCTGGAGACAATGATTTGATCCCTGGTCAGGAAAGATACCACATCTTGAGGAGCAGCTAAGCCCATGTGCAACAGCTACTGAGTCTGTGCTCTAGCGCTCAGGAGCTGCAACTACTGAGCCCCTGTGCTGCAACTACTGAAGTCTGCACACACTAGAGCCCATGCTCTGCAACAAGAGAAGCCACTGCAATGAGAAGCCCACACACTGCAAGTAGAGAGTTGCCCCCACTCACCACAACTAGAGAAAGCCTTTGTGCAGCAATACAGACCCAGCACAGCCAAAAATAAATAAATAAAATTACTGTTTAAAAAGTCAAGAGTTAAGGGATTTCAAAAATGAGAAACATTGCAGAGATGGTAGTCTGAGTAGGCTTCATTTAAAGGTTGCAGGGAAAAGAAGAAAGTATTGTATAATATACTAGGAGCATTTAAAGTGTGTTTGGTTACGGCAGTACTCTAAGAAAAAGCCAGAGTGGATTCATGAGAGAACAAAAGGCTGCCTGGAGAAAGAAAACTTTCCATTAAAGGGAAGTAATAAAATAGAAAGTTGACTGTCCAACATAGGGAGGCAGCATAATTAATTGGGACTTGATTTGAATTGGAAGTTATGTGTCCTGAGAACCAAATCTTCCATTGACCAATACATGTGATCAGTTAGTTAACCTTGGGTATCAGATTCAGTGAAGGATGACAGATTGAAAATACTGAAGGGTTGATTCAAAGAGAAGTGAGTTTTCCTAGAGGAAAGAATACATAGGAGTCAAAGCCTAAATAAGAGTGTTACATTGAAACATCCTTTTTTTTGGAACTTTAAGCCAGAACCAAAGGATGAATATAAACTCAAGGAGATACTCATATGCATTAAATCATCCATCATATGGATGGAGGAGTAGAAGCTTCCAGAGTTTGAAGAGAAGATCCCTGGAAAGTCCTAGGAGTCCTAGTCTTCATTTGGTTGAGTCTGACAGAGCCTGGATGCTATAAACTAAAAACTGTGAAGGTCTTTGAAGTTCAAGCACCCTTAGCTCTGTCTCCAGGCTAGGCAAAATAAAAGCTAAAAGCTATCACCCTGGAACTTCCCTGGCTATCCAGTGGTTAACACTTTGCCTTCCAATGCAGTGCGGGGGCGGGGGGGGGGGGGGGGGGTGGGGGGGCGGGTCCGATGCCCGGTCAGGGAGCTAAGATCATATGTGCCTCTTAGCCAAAAAATATAAAACAGAAGCAATATTATAATGAATTCAATAAAGACTTTAAAAATGGTCCACATCAAAAAAATCTTTAAGAAAGAAAGTTAATCGCCTTTGTGCTAGATTCTACTCTAAGCACTTCATAGGTATTAATATATCAACCCTATGAAACAGGTATTATTATAACAACTGAGGATTCCCTGGTGGCTCAGACAGTAAACAAATCTACCTGCAATGCAGGAGACTAGGGTTGGGAAGATCTCCTGGAGGAGGAAATGGCAGCTCACTCAAGTATTCTTGCCTAGAGAATCCCAAGGACAGAGGAGCCTGGCGAGCTACAGTCCACGAGGTCACAAAGAGTTGGGGACACAACTGAGTGACTAACACTTCCACTTGCAAAACAAGTGAGGACACTGAGGCACAGAGAGGTGTAATTTCCCCAATTTATTCAGGGAGTAAATGGCTAAACCAGAATTCAATATCAAGAAGTCTGGCTTCCAAGTCTACACTCATAACCTCAAACCATTCTGCCTCTCCAACCCACACCAGACAACAAGGCCAAGGAAAAAACATTTCAGAGCTGAATACATGTTATAATTAGATCAATCTAAGGCATGAAATATAAAAGAAATTAGGGGTATTACTGCTGCTGCTGCTAAGTCACTTCAGTCATGCCCGACTCTGTGCAACCCCATAGACGGCAGCCCACCAGGCTCCTCTGTCCCTGGGTTTCTCCAGGCAAGAATACTGGAGTGGGTTGCCATTTCCTTCTCCAATGCATGTATGCATGCTAAGTCACTTCAGTCATGTCTGATTCTGTGCGACCCTATGGACAGCAGCGCACAAGGCTCCTCTGTCCACGGGATTCTCTAGGCAAGAATACTGGAGTGGGTTGCCATTTCCTTCTCCTAAGAGTATGACTAAAGGAAATAAACTAACAGGATTATAATAAATTCTATCAGTTAGTCTAGTCCTTTTTTCTTTGTTCTTATGGAAGTCATGACTGCAAAAGTACCTGAAGGGTATGCTTGTTGCAGATCAATCACTGTATCTCCTTGGACCAAGAAAACTCACTCAAGAAATATTTATTCATTCATTCCAGTATGTCAGGCACTATATTCCATGCTATGATGCAAAACTGAATACATTGGGATTCTTTCCTTAGAGAAATTACACTGAAGAATAAAAGAAACAGTTTCATATTTGGCTTATTGTAATACTACATGATAAATATTGCAAACTATTACTAGGATGGACTCCAGATACAATGACCTTCTCAAGTTTTGACATACCACATTCAAATTCTGATATTCTGGTAATTACCAGTCACTCTGTATGAATTCTTTTATAATTCACTTCACTTTTCATTGTAAGAGGATTTTGGACATTATTTTCATAACCAGAGAGACCTGGACACTCTTGAGTCATGAATTTTTGCATTGTGTTCTTTATCCTGAAGAAAATATCTAATTATAATTGAAAATAGATCTGCCACCAGCCTACTGGTTGGGAATCATGGGATTAAAATTCAGCAGACTTTTAAAGAATGATATATCTTGACAACATCAAATTTCATGAACTATTTATTCTTTCTGTAAAAGTATGTGGAGAAATGACTGTAAATGAGATAGAGAGGTCAGAGGTTGGTTGTGTGGTTATGGCAGGAATTCAAAGAGAAAGAAATAGAATACTTGATCTACCTCGGAAGAATAAATGTCTTTTATATTCAGGTAAACTCTACTGATAAATCAAAAGTTAATACTGGGAGGTGAGGGTATAACAGTTTACTGTATGAAAGAGGTCACAAGAATTCAGAATATATTAGGAAACATCTAAACAATGGTAACATATGTGGCTGGAAACAGAATGAGAAAGCACTCTCCATATCAATACAGAAATATCTCCAGGATTATACTGTTATGAGAAAACAATAGAGCAAAGGACAGGGTACATAATACAGGCCCTTAAATAATAAGGGGAGGGGAAGGAAATAACGTGTCCTTTTTTTGCACTTACATAAACTAAGACTAGAATGATGTCCACCAGAAAGAAAAAAAAAAGCTACTAAAAATGTATTTGCCTGGGACTTGCCCAATGGTCCAGTGGTTAAGAATCCACCTTCCAATGTAGGGGAAATGAGTTCGATCCCTAGTCAGAGAACTAGGATCCCACGTGCCACCAGGCAACTAAGCCTGAGCGCCTATAGCGCTGAGTGACTTCAATTCACTTCACTTCACTTCACTTCAAGCTGTGTGTTAGTCCCTCAACCGTGTCCGACTCTTTGCGACCCCATGAACTGTAGCCTGCGAGGTTTCTCTGTCCATGGAATTCTCCAGGCAAAAATAGTGCAGTGGATTGCCATTCCCTTCTCCAGAGGATCTTCCAGCCCAAGGATAAAACCTTGGCTTCCTGAATCACAGCAGATTCTTTACCGTTTGAGTTACAGGGAAGTCCTTGAATTCAGTACCTGTCCTTCTGCACAAGAAAAAAGAAAACTTACTCTATGAAGTACAATTAAAGACATCTTACTTCATAATCCTCATTTGGTCTTAAATACTCCACATATCTGGTTTTGTGAAAATTATTTTCCTGCTCTTGTTTCTGTTTATCCTCCACTTATTTGATTTCTCCTCTTCCTTTCCACAAATGTTTATCTATTTCTCCTCAAGTTTTGTCTACTTAAGAAGACAAGAGACAAGCTTTTGAGAATTGAATAGCACATATTCACCGTGATCTATTAAATAGTCTTACAACAAAAACTAACACTTGGAACCTCCCTGGTGGTCCAGTGCTTAAGACAATGAGCTCCGAATGCAGGGCACCCAGGTTCAAACCCTGATCAGGGAACTAGATCCCACGTGCCACAACTAAGACTCAGCACAAATAAATAAATAATTAATTTTAAAAAAGAAAAAAACTAACAGCTTTATTCCAGTTGGTTCCAATTATGTTAATACATTATTTGTGGTAGTAGTTTATTAGTTTCTAGTTACTTGATTTTTAAAAGTTTAGTGTGCATCAGAATCACCTAGAAGACTTGCTAAAATATGTCAAAGCACTTGAATAGGTATTTCTCTAAAGATATATAAATGACATATAAGTACCTGAAAGAACAACAAACTGGAAATTTCTTAAAGAGATGGGACTACCAAGACCGCCTTACCTGCCTCCTGAGAAATCTGTATGCAGGTCAAGAAGCAGCAGTTAGAACTGGACATGGAACAACAGACTAGTTCCAAATAGGGAAAGGAGCACCTCAAGACTGCATATTGTCACTCTGTTTATTTAACTTACATGTGGTGTATATCATGTGAAGTGCCGGGCTGGATGAAGCACAAGCTGGAATTAAAATTTCCAGGAGAAATATCAATAACCTCAGATACGCAGATGACACCACCCTTATGGCGAAAAAGGAAGAACTAAAGAGCCTCTTGATGAAAGTGAAAGAGATGAATGAAAAAATTGGCTTAAAACTCAACATGAAGAAAACTTAGATCATAGTATCTGGTCCTATCACTTCATGGCAAGTAGATGGAGAAACAAAGCAAACAAAGAGACTATGTTTGGGCTCCAAAATCACTGCAGGTGGTGACTGCAGCCATGAAATTCAAAGATGCTTGCTCCTTGGAAGAAAAGCTATGACAAATCTAGACAGCGTATTAAAAAGCAGAGACATGACTTTGCTGACAAAGGTCCATCTAGTCAAAGCTACGGTTTTTCCAGTAGTTATGTATGGATGTGAAAGTTGGATTATAAAGAAAGCTAAGTGCCAAAGAATGGATGCTTTTGAATTGTGGTGTTGGAGAAGACTCTTGAGAGTCCCTTGGACTGCAAGGAGATCCAACCAGTCCATCCTAAAGGAAATCAGTCCTGAATATTCACTGGAAGGACTGATGCTGAAGCTGAAACTCCAGTACTTTGGCCACCTGATGCAAAGAACTGACTCATTGGAAAAGACCTTGATGCTGGGAAAGATTTTAAAGGCAGGAGGAAAAGGGGACGACAGAAGATGAGATGCTTGGATGGCATCACCAATTCAATGGACATGAGTTTGAGCAAGCTCCGGGAGTTGGTGATGGACAGGGAAGCCTGGTGTGTTGCAGTCCATGGGATCTCAAAAAGTCAGACATGACTGAGTGACTGAACTAACTGACTGACCTGAAAGAACCCTGATACTATTACTGATTAGAGAAACATAAATTGAGACCATAATAAGATACCACTTTATATCTATAAAAATGGCTATAATTGTTTTAAAAATTAACAAGTGTTGTCAAGGATGTAGAGAAATTATAGCCTTTGTATAGCTGCCAGGAATGTCAAGTGGTGCAGCTTCTGTGAAAAAGTGTGCTGGAGCCTCAAAAAGTTAAACATAAAATTACTATATGATTCGACAGTTCCACTTCTAAGGATATACCTCCAAAGAATTGGAAAAGAAAACTCAATCAGACACTTGTATGCCATTGTTCACAGCACCATTAGTCACAATAAGTTAGTAATCAAAAATCCATCAACAGATGATGAAGGGATATATAAAAGGTGGTATGTACCTACAGTGGAAAATTATTTGGTCATTAAAAAGGGATACAGTTCTGACATTTCTACAACTGGATGAAACTTGAAAACATTATGCTAAGTGAAATAAGCCACAAACAAAAGGACGAATATTGTACGATTCCACTTATATGAAATATCTAGAAGAGAAGACGTCTTAGAAGCAGAAAATAGACTAGAGGATACCAGGGACAGGGGATAGGTGGAAGACTGGGGAGCTATTACCTAATGGATACAAAGTATCTCTTAAGAATGGCTAAAAGGTATTGGAGATAAAATAGTGGTAATGATTATACAACATTGCATATATACTTAAAGCCACTGAATTATGCATTTAAATAATGGTTGAAATGATAATTTTTATACTTTATATACTTCACTATAGTAAAAACAAAAAAAAAAATCCAATGTTAGGCATATCAGAGTGAAAATTCAGAAAACGAAGACAAAGAACATATATTAGAATGAACAGATTACTCAAAAACAGTAATTGAAGCCAAAAGATAACAAAATATCTCAAAACATTGAGAGAACATATCTTCAAATCTAAAAATATACACCTAGATAACTTACAAACAAGGGTCAAAAAATTTTATGTAAACAAAAGGCAGACTGGGAGAGGATACTTTTAATTGAAATAAACACTTAAGTATTGGTCTCTAACAGAGAACAGACTTGTGGTTGCCAAGGGAGATGGTTTGGGAGAGGGACGGAGCTGGAGTTCGGGGTTAGCAGATGTAGCTATTACATACATAGAATAGATAGACAACAAGGTCCTACTGTATAGCACAAGGAACTATATCCAATCTATTGGGATAATCTATAATGAAGAAGAACATGTGTGTGTGTGTGTGTGTGTGTGTGTGTGTGCGTGCGTGCCTGCTTAGTCGCTTCAGTCATGTCCCACTCTTTGCAACCCTAAAGACTGTAGCCCGTCAGGCTCCTCTGTCCATGGGTTTCACCAGGCAAGAATACTGGAGTGGGTTGCCATGCCTTTTTTCAGATAGATAGATAGATAGATAGATAGATAGATACACACATATATAAATTATATATAACTGAATCACTTTGTACAGCAGAAATTAACACAGCATTGTAAATCAACTGTACTTCAATTTTAAAAATATTAGTGTCTAGAATGTATCTTTTAAGGGTATAAATCATCATGAATAAGACAAATCAATAGAAAAATGAACAAAAGACATGAAACAATTAAAGGATATATAAGTAAGGAAAGTCACTCAGTCATGTCCGACTCTTTGTGACCCCATGGACTGCAGCCCACCAGGCTCCTCAGTCCATGGGATTCTCCAGGCAAGAATACTGGAGTGGGTTGCCATTTCCTTCTCCAGGGGATCTTCCCAACCCAGGGATCAAACCCGGGTCTCCCACATTGGAGGTAGACGCTTTAACCTCTGAGCCACCAGGGAAGCCCTATATTTATATATCCTAAAGGATATATAAGTGGTTGGTAAACACAGGAGTTACTTAGCCTGTTTACTAATCAGAAACACACAAATTAAAACAACATTATTTAGCCCACATCCAAGTCGGGCATGACTGAGTGACTTCACTTTCAATTTTCACTTTCCTACATTGGAGAAGGAAATGGCAACCCACTCCAGTGTTCTTGCCTGGAGAATCCCAGGGACAGGAGAGCCTGGTGGGCTGCCATCTATGGGGTTACACAGAGTCGGACACAACTGAAGTGACTTATCAGCAGCAGCAGCAGTAAGGTAAGAGAAACCCAAGTAAGATGGTAGGTGTTGCAAGGGGGCATCAGAGGGCAGACACACTGAAACCATAATCACAAAAAACTAGGCAATCTAATAACACTACGACCACAGCCTTGTCTAACTCAGTGAAACTAAGCCATGCCCTGTGGGGCCATCCAAGATGGGCGGGTCATGGTGCAGAGGTCTGACAGAATATGGTCCACTGGAGAAGGGAATGGCAAACCACTTCAGTTTTCTTGCCTTGAGAACCCCAGAACAGCATGAAAAGGCAAAATGATAGGATACTGAAAAAGGAATTCCCCAGGTCAGTAGGTGCCCAATGTGCTACTGGAGATCAGTGGAGAAATAACTCCAGAAAGAATGAAGGGATGGAGCCAAAGTAAAAACAATACCCAGCTGTGGATGTGACTGGTGATAGAAGCAAGGTCTCATGCTGTAAAGAACTATATTGCATAGGAACCTAGAATGTCAGGTCCATGAATCAAGGCAAATTGGAAGGGGTCAAACAGGAGATGGCAAGAGTGAACGTCGACATTCTAGGAATCAGCAAACTAAAATGGACTGGAATGGGTGAATTTAACTCAGATGACCATTATATCTACTACCTTGGGCAGGAATCCCTTAGAAGAAATGGAGTAGCCATCATGGTCAACAAAAGAGTCCGAAATGCAGTACTTGTATGCAATCTCAAAAACGACAGAATGACCTCTGTTCGTTTCCAAGGCAAACCATTCAGTATCACAATAATCCAAGTCTATGCCCCAACCAGTAATGCTGAAGAAGCTGAAGTTGAACGGTTCTATGAAGACCTACAAGACCTTTTAGAACTAACACCCAAAAAAGATGTCCTTTTCATTATAAGGGACTGAAATGCAAAAGTAGGAAGTCAAGAAACACCTGGAGTAATAGGCAAATTTGTCCTTGGAATACAGAATGAAGCAGGGCAAAGGCTAATAGAGTTTTACCAAGAGAATACACTGGTCTTAGCAAACACCCTCTTCCAACAACACAAGAGAAGACTCTACACATGGACATCACCAGACGGTCAACACCAAAATCATATTGATTATATTCTTTGCAGCCAAAAATGGAGAAACCTTATGCAGTTCAGAAAAGATAAGACCAGGAGCTAACTTTGGCTCAGATCATGAGCTCATTATTGCCAAATTCAGACTCAAATTGAAGAAAGTAGGGAAAACCACTACACCATTCAGGTATGACCTAAGTCAGATCCCTTATGATTATATAGTAGAAGTGAGAAAAAGATTTAAAGACCTAGATCTGATAGATAGAGTCCCTGATGAACTATGGATGGAGATTCGTGACACTGTACAGGAGACAGGGATCAAGACCATATCCAAGAAAAAGAAATGCAAAAAAGCAAAATGGCTGTCTGGGGAGGCCTTACAAATAGCTGTGAAAAGAAGAGAAGCAAAAAGCAAAGAAGAAAAGGAAAGATATAAGCACCTGAATGCAGAGTTCCAAGAATAGTAAGTTCAGTTCAGTTCAGTTCAGTCCAGTCACTCAGTAGTGTCCGACTCTTTGCGACCCCATGAATTGCAGCAAGCCAGGCCTCCCTGTGCATCACCATCTCCCGGAGTTCACTCTGACTCACGTCCATCGAGTCCGTGATGCCATCAAGCCATCTCATCCTGGATCATCCCCTTCTCCTCCTGCCTCCAATCCCTCCCAGCATCAGGGTCTTTCCAATGAGTCAACTCTTCTCATGAGGTGGCCGAAGTACTGGAGTTTCAGCTTTAGCATCATTCCTTCCAAAGAAATCCCAGGGCTGATCTCCTTCAGAATGGACTGGTTGCATCTCCTTGCAGTCCAAGGGACTCTCGAGAGTCTTCTCCAACAAAACAGTTCAAAAGCATCAATTCTTCTGCACTCAGCCTTCTTCACAGTGCAACTCTCAATCCATACATGACCACAGGAAAAACCATAGCCTTGACTAGACGGACCTTAGTCGGCAAAGTAATGTCTCTGCTTTTGAATCTGCTATCTAGGTTGGTCATAACTTTTCTTCAAAGGAGCAAGCATCTTTTAATTTCATGGCTTCAGTCACAATCTGCAGTGATTCTGCAGCCCAAAAAAATAAAGTCTGACACTGTTTCCACTATTTCCCCATCTATTTTCCATGAAGTGATAGGACCGGAAGCCATGATCTTCGTTTTCTGAATGTTGAGCTTTAGGCCAACTTTTTCACTCTCCTCTTTCACTTGCATCATGAGGCTTTTTAGCTCCTCTTCACTTTCTGCCATAAGGGTGGTGTCATCTGCATATCTGAGGTTATTGATATTTCTCCCAGCAATCTTGATTCCAGCTTGTGTTTCTTCCAGTCCAGCATTTCTCATGATGTACTCTGAATAGAAGTTAAATAAGCAGGGTGACAATATACAGCCTTGGTGTACTCCTTTTCCTATTTGGAACCAGTCTGTTGTCCCATGTCCAGTTCTAACTGTTGCTTCCTAACCTGCATACAGATTTCTTAAGAAGCAGGTCAGATGGTCTGGTATTCCCACCTCTTTCAGAATTTTCCACAGTTTATTGTGATCCACACAGTCAAAGGCTTTGGCATAGTCAATAAAGCAGAAATAGATGTTTTTCTGGAACTCTCTTGCTTTTTTGATGATCCAGCAGATGTTGGCAAATGATCTCTGGTTCCTCTGTCTTTTCTAAAACCAGCTTGAAAGTCAGGGAGTTCATGATTCCCGTATTGCTGAAGCATGGCTTGGAGAATTTTGAGCATTACTTTACTAGCATGTGAGATCAGTGCAATTGTGCAGTAGTTGGAGCATTCTTTGGCATTGCCTTTCTTTGGGATTAGAATGAAAACTGACCTTTTCCAGTCCTGTGGCCACTGCTGAGATTTCCAAATTTGCTGGCATACTGAGTGCAACACTTTCACAGCATCATCTTTCAAGATTTGAAACAGCTCAACTGGAATTCCATCACCTCCACTAGCTTTGTTCATAGTGATGCTTTCTAAGGCCCACTTGACTTCACATTCCAAGATGTCTGGTTCTAAATTAGTGATCACATCATCATGACAATCTGGGTTGTGAAGATCTTTTTTGTACAGTTCTTCCGTGTATTCTTGCCACCTTTTCCTAATATCTTCTGCTTCTGTTACGTCCATAAAATTTCTGTCCTTTATCAAGCCCATCTTTGCATGAAATATTCCCTTGGTGTCTCTAATTTTCTTGAAGAGATCTCTAGTCTTTCCCAATCTGTTGTTTTCCTCTATTTCTTTGCATTGATCGCTGAAGAAGGCTTTCTTATCTCTTCTTGCTATTCTTTGGAAGTCTGCATTTAGATGCCTGTATCTTTCCTTTTCTCCTTTGCTTTTCGCCTCTCTTCTCTTCACAGCTATCCCCAGACAGCCATTTTCCTTTTTTGCATTTCTTTTCCATGGGGATGATCTTGATCCCTGTCTCCTGCACAATGTCACAAACCTTATTCCATAGTTCATCAGGCACTCTATCTATCAGATTTAGGCACTTAAATCTATTTCTCACTTCCACTGTATAATCATAAGGGATTTGATTTAGGTCATACCTGAATGGTCTAGCGATTTTCCCTACTTTCTTCAATTTAAGTCTGAATTTGGTTATAAGGAGTTCATGATCTGAGCCACAGTCAGCTCCCAGTCTTGTTTTTTGTTGACTCTATAGAGCTTCTCTATCTTTGGCTGCATAGAATATAATCACTCTGATTTCAGTGTTGACCATCTAAGAAAGCCTTCCTCAGCCATCAGTGCAAAGAAATAGAGGAAAACAACAGAATGGGAAAGACTAGAGATCTCCTCAAGAAAGTTAGAGATACCAATGGAACATTTCATGCAAAGATGGGCTCCATAAGGACAGAAATGATATGGACCTGACAGAACCAGAAGATATTAAGAAGAGGTGGCAAAAATACACAGAAGAACTGTACAAAAAAGATCTTCACGACCCAGATAATCACGATGGTGTGATCACTCGCCTAGAGCCAGACATCCTGGAATGTGAAGTCAAGTGGGCCTTAGAAAGAATCACTACGAACAAAGCTAGTGGAGGTGATGGAATTCCAGTTGAGCTGTTTCAAATCTTGAAAGATGATGCTGTGAAAGTGTTGCACTCAATATGCCAGCAAATTTGGAAAACTCAACAGTGGCCACAGGACTGGAAAAGGTCAGTTTTCATTCCAATCCCAAAGAAAAGCAATGCCAAAGAATGCTCAAACTACTGCACAATGGCACTCATCTCACACACTAGTTAAGTAATTCTCAAAATTCTCCAAGTCAGGCTTCAGCAATACATGAACTGTGAACTTCCAGATGTTCAAGCTGGTTTTAGAAAAGGCAAAGGAACCAGAGATCAAATTGCCAACATCTGCTGGATCATCGAAAAAACAAGAGAGTTCCAGAAAAACATCGATTTCTGCTTTATTGACTATGCCAAAGCCTTTGACTGTGTGGATCACAATAAACTGCAGAAAATTCTGAAAGTGATGGGAATACCAGACCACCTGACCTGCCACTTGAGAAACCTATATGCAGGTCAGGAAGCAACAGTTAGAACTGGACATGGAACAACAGACTGGTTCCAAATAGGAAAAGGAGTACATCAAGGCTGTATATTGTCACCCTGCTTATTTAACTTCTATGTAGAGTACATCATGAGGAGTGCTGGGCTGGAAGAAGCACAAGCTGGAATCAAGATTGCTGGGAGAAATATCAATAACCTCAGATATGCAGATGACACCACTCTTAGGGCAGAAAGTGAAGAGGAACTAAAAAGCCTCTTGATGAAAGTGAAAGAGAAGAGTGAAAATGTTGGCTTAAAGCTCAACATTCAGAAAACGAAGGTCATGGCATCTTGTCCCATCATTTCATGGGAAATAGATGGGGAAACGGTGGAAACAGTCAGACTTTATTTTGGGGGGCTCCAAATCACTGCAGATGGTGACTGCAGCCATGAAATTAAAGGATGCTTACTCCTTAGAAGAAAAGTTATGACCAACCTAGATAGCATATTCAAAAGCAGAGACATTACTTTGCCAGCAAAGGTCCATCTAGTCCAGGCTATGGTTTTTCCTGTGGTCATGTATGGATTGAGAGTTGGACTGTGAAGAAAGCTGAGTGCAGAAGAATTGATGCTTTTGAACTGTGGTGTTGGAGAAGACTCTTGAGAGTCGCTTGGACATAAGGAGATGCAACCAGCCCATTCTGAAGGAGATCAGCCCTGGGATTTCTTTGGAAGGAATGATGCTAAAGCTGAAACTCCAGTACTTCGGCCACCTCATGAGAAGGATTGACTCATTGGAAAGACCCTGATGCTAGGAGGGATTAGAGGCAGGAGGAGAGGGGGATGACAGAGGATGAGATGGCTGGATGGCATCACTGACTCTGTGGGCATGAGTTTGAGTGAACTCTGTGAGTTGGTGATGGACAGGGAGGCCTGGCGTGCTGCGACTCATGGGGTCACAATGAGTCCGACACGACTGAGCGACTGATCTGAACTGTACTTATTTATATACATCGGGAAAATTATTTAAGTTTGGTACTGGTAAAATTGGGCCAGATTACAGAAGGGAATATATACCTTGAAGGGTAATTTGTTAGGATTCTAAAATAAACATACAGTATGGTAACAATTCCACTTCTGCATATCTACCGTAAAGAAATACCCGACATGTAAATAAGGAGCCTATGCAAGAACATTCATTACAGCATTGTTATCCAAAAAACCTAGAAACCACAGTTTAAATATTAAAAGGGCAGAATAAAATGTGGTATTGTGCAATACAATACTATGAAGTGAAGTGAAGTCTCTTAGTCATGTCCGACTCTTTGCGACCCCATGGACAGTAGCCTACCAGGCTCCGCTGTCCATGGGATTTTCCAGGCAAGAATACTGGAGTGGGCTGCCATTTCCTTCTCCAAGGGATCTTCCCAACCCAGGGATAGAACCCGGGTCTCCTGCATTGCAGACAGACTTTTTACCATCTGAGCCATCAAGGACGCCCATACAATAGTATAGAGCAGATAAAATAATTAACTGGGTCTGAATTAGAACATACAGAATCTCTTCTACCACTAGACAAAATTCTTAATACTTTACGGATAAATGGCAAATTTTACCCAGTTGGGTTAAGGAAGGAGAGAATTGTAGCAAAATCAATGGAAGTTTATACAACCCCTTAGGCAATAAAAAATTGATTTTCATTTAAGCAGTTCAATGAGTCAATTTGCTTTACAATTTAGAAAAAAACGGTTTAAAAAATAGTAAAGCCTGCATTTGGATTCCAGTTTATTTTTTTTCTTTAATCCCTCTATACTGGCTTTATGTTTATGACTGACTGTCTTAAAAGATGTCCTTCATGTGTCCTTTTTAAAAATGCAGGATGGCAGAGATATCAGAATCCCCACAGAAAGAAATTTAGCAGGAAAATAAATGAGCCATTATTTTCACTGGACAATGAGCTGGAGACCTTTCTGGAACAACATTAAAGGAAAAAGATTTTAATTTTCAGATGTTGACACTTATTATCAATGTATTTTATTCTTTAGGTCATTTTTCAAAATGAAAAAAATTACCTAAACTATGAAGTTCAGCTAAAAATAAGAAACAAATTATAACTTTATGGATAGTGATAGTTTTTAAAGTGTTTTATTATGTTTTTCACTTTGTGTATTCTGATTAGTTTCTGTTTAAAAACTAGTAAAAAGAGTTATGTCGAAACATAGTTGGGCTCAGATTCTGAGAAGAAAAAATTGGTCATATCCAGTAATTGGGCTTCCTGTACTTGAAGCAGGTTAATATTTAAGCAAAGGAAATGTCCTCAGCAGGTGTGGGACTCAGGCAAAGTGAAACTAAATGTACTCTTGTGTAATTTATTTGGATAGAGTGCAAATACAAGAAGGAGACTTGTGGGATGAAAAGGGAAGACAGGTGAGTTCTTCAGTCATACAGTAACTGTTATGGGTAATTAACATTTTATAAAATTGGTTCAAGCCTTCAGTTCATCATCCCTATTTTGTCTCCAACTGAAAACACTTTTGCTTTCTGTTTCATGTCCATCAATCATTCAACCATTATTTATTGAGCAACTACACTCTGGCTCACTAGGAAGTAAAACAGACAAAAATCCCCACCTTCAGAGAGCTTAATTAAAACGCTTTAGCTATGACAAACCTAGACAACATATTAAAAAGAAGAGACATCACTTTGCAAGCAAAGGTCTGTCTAGTCAAAGCTATGGTTTTTCCAGTAGTCATGCACGAATGTGAGAGTCGGACCATAAAGAATGCTGAGCACCAAAGAATTGATGCTTTCAAATGGTAGCGCTGGAGAAGACTCTTGAGAGTCCCTTGGCCTGCAAGGAAATCAAACCTGTCAATCCTAAAGGAAATCAACCCTGAATATTCATTAGAAGGACTGATGTTGAAGCTGATGCTCCAATACTTTGGTCACCTGATGTAGAGCAGACTCATCGGAAAGGATCCAGATGCTGGGAAAGATTGAGGGCAGGAGAAACGGGTGACAGAGGATGAGATGGTTAGATATGATCACTGTCTCAATGGACATGAATCTGAGCAAACTCTGAGAGATAGTGAAGGACAGGGAAGCCTGACATCACAGAGTCAGAGAGACTTAGCAACTGAGCAACTGAACAACAGAGAGCTCATGCTCTAGAGTGAGGAGGAAGATAAAAAGCAAGATAAATAAAGAAGCTAAATTGCATGTAAGAAATGTTTCCCACTATGGGAAACAAAGCAGGGGAAGAAGGTGTGAGTACGAGTGGAAAGTGATTACATCTCTAAACAGGAAAGCCTCCAGGAGAGGCTCACTTTTATGCAGCAACTTGTAAAAGGTGAAAAAAATATTGTGCGTTTTCCTGTCTCTGGTTTCCCTGCCTTCTTGTCTTTGATTTCCCTTTCTTCTTTCCTTCTACCTTTTCTCTCTCTTCCTCTTAACTACAGAAACTACATGATGAAATAAGTATTGAAAAGCTGTAGAATCTGTATTAAAGTCATAGCAGCTCTGTTCCTCACAGAATCTTTACAAAGATAATCTAATAGCTGTATTGTCTAAAGATTGATAAATTTCTTCCCTACATCATTCATATCAGTAGCAGACTTATAACTGTTTCCCTTAACATATCTTGGGAACAGTGATTATTATCATTGTTATTGTTTTATTATTATTATTAGGGGTGGGGAAAAGGGAGGTGCTCTAGCACTTTCCCTTGTTCACCTTGCATCCTGCCCTGTCATGAACATATTACACAGCTTTCTTTCTGCACTTTCAAGTAATCCTATGAGCAGATACTATTAGTATCCACATTTTAAGGATGTAAAAGTGAGGCTTTGCAATCTTAAGTAAACCAGAGAACTCAGGATTTGAACCCTGGCATTCTAACTCCAGACATTCTCAATCATCATGCGAGTCTTGAACTCTTCAGAGTTTTTTCTAAGGCTTCTTCTCATGAAAATCTCCTTATCCTAGTGTTAGTGCTCAGAAAGCTGTAGCTTAGGTTAGAAGCAAAGGTGACTTCATCAGAAGCACACGAAAGAGGCAATGGCGCATCGTGGTGGAGAAGAGCTGGGGCCCTGAGCCCAGAACACCTGAGTTCAAATTTTCTTGCTGCGCTTAGCAGCTGTGAATCCCCAGGAGGTGACCTAACCTCTGGGTACTCCATCTCTAAAGTAGGGGCAATAATAAGATCCACTTGGTGAGGTAATTGGAAGTGTTAAATTAGGTAACACAGCCTAGCATACCATAAGAGTTCAATAAACATTAGAGTTCAATAAACTACCCAGTGTGGAAACAGGACTAGAACTCCATTTGGACTTCCAGTTCAGTCTGGTACTCAGAGCAGTGTGTATTCAGGATCTGACTTGGTAGAGCAATATTCCAAGCAAGGAAATTTCCTGTTTCAGAAAAGTTTATAGTATTTTACCAAAATACTTAATAATAATAATGAACACTAGAATTAAAAATTAAAAGAACTACGGTGGCTCAGAAGGTAAAGAATCCTCTTGCAATGCAAGAGACCCAATTCGCTCCCTGGGTCAGGAAGCTCCCCTGGAGAAGGGAATATTACCCACTCCAGTGTTCTAGCCTGGAGAATCCCATGGACAGTGGAGGACTGGTGAGCTACAGTCCATGGGGTTGCCTGAGAGTCAAACACACTGAGTGACACAGAACTATATACTAAAGGACTAAGTTTCTATATGTAAATAATCCTTCATTAAATCTGACCCAAACTGAAAAGACAACAAATTTTACAATTGCCCAATTTTGTAAAAATCTTTGTTTATTTTTATACCTCTTAAACTTTCATGCCTTGTTTTTCCTTTAATTTTCATACCACATTATCCTGATTTTTCTCCTACTGCTCTGGCTCCTTCCTCTGCTGCTGTTGCTGTTGCTAAGTCGCTTCAGTCATGTCCGACTCTGTGGGACCCCATAGACGGCAGCCCAGCAGGCTCCCCCGACCCTGGGATTCTCCAGGCAAGAACACTGGAGTGGGTTGCCATTTCCTTCTCCAATGCATGAAAGTGAAGTCGCTCAGTCGTGTCCGACTCTTCGCGACCCCATGGGCTGCAGCCCACCAGGCTCCTCCGTTCATGGGATTTTCCAGGCAAGAGTGCTGGAGTGGGGTGCCATCGCCTTCTCCGGGCTCCTTCCTCCAGGTCTCCTTAAATGCACTTGCTTCTCAGAACCCCTTTCTACACCTCTTCTTGTTCCATGTTCTCTACATAGGGGCTTTCATCTATTTCCACTGCTAAAAAATCCTCAAAATATCATGAAAATTCCAAAATGTGTGTCTCTAGCATTAAGTCTTTCCTGTGACTTAGAGTTTCATGTCCAACTCAATAGTAGATACCTATAGGTACACCATGTCTAAGCCACATTCATAATCACACACATACACACCACACACACACACACACACACACACACACACACACACACAATCTCCTTGCTGCGTCTCTTATCAGCAAAAAATTTAATAACTCACCCAACTAACTAAAGCAGACACCTGGACCTCACCCTGAACTTCTCCCTTTCCATCCTAAACATGCAGTCAATCAACAACAACATTGTTTTGTTTTGTTTTGTTTTTCTTCTAAATATCTCATGAATCCTTCATCTTCTCTGTTCTTACCACCCCTCTCTTACTTAGTTCAGGACACCATCACAACATATCTAGATAATCACACCAGCCTTCTTCCAAATCATCATACGAATAGTCGTTCTAAATGTAAACCTGATTACACCATTGTGCTGCTTTAATTTCCTCAGGGCTCCTCATTTCTCCCGTGATATGATCTAAACTCCTCATAAGCCTCTTTATGATCAAGTTCTAACTTCTCTCTGCATCCTTATTTTCATGAAATACTTCCCATTCTCAGACTATACCAAGCTTTCTCTTATCTTTAAGCCTGTTTGTGTGTTTTTCCTAAGCAAAGACCTGCAGCCCAACCATCTGAAAAATTTTAAGTCATTCATTATAGCCCAGCTTTTTCTAACATCCTAAAAGAAGTCTTTCCTGAGTTTTGAAGCCTGGATTACACACCCAACTCAGTGATTTTTAGGAAGCTCTACATGTCCTCTGTTTTTATTCACTACACTGTGCTGTTCAAGGCTTGGTATCCGTCACTTCCTCCAAAAGCAGTCCCCAACTCTTTTGGCACCAGGAACCGGTTTTGTGGAAGACAATTTTTCCATGGACCAGAGCGGGAGGGTCGTTTGGGGATTATTCAAGGGCATTACATTTATTGTGCACTTTTGTTCTGTTATTATTACATCAGCTCCACCTCAGATCATCAGGCATTAGATCCCAGAAGTTGAGGGTCTCAACTTAGACTTAAACAATGTCCATACTATTCATTGATATATTTTCAATGTATAGTGCAGTGTATTGATCTTAGCAATGTCCAATAAGTATTTGTTGAATGAATGGGTGAACAAATATAATTATCATAAGAGCTGAAAGTGAAAGTCACTCAGTCCTGTCCGACTCAGTCCATGTAATTCTCTAGGCCAGAATACTGGAGTGGGTACCCTTTCCCTTCTTTGGGGGATCTTCCCAACCCAGGGATTGAACCAAGGTCTCCCACATTGCAGGTGGATACTTTGCCAGCTAAGCCACAAGGGAAGCCCAAGAATATTGGAGTAGATAGCCTATCCCTTCTCCAGTGGATCTTCTCAACCCAGGAATCAAACTGGGGTCTCCTGCATTGCAGGTGGATTCTTTACCAACTGAGCTATCAGTTAGAAACAAATGACAAGTTCAGGAGTTGGTAAAAAGTTTCTTACCAATGAGAGATTGGAGCTTTTAGAGGCAAAACTATGAACAACAGAAAGTTTTATTTACTCTTCCATCCTCTTGACTCCCACCATAGACTCCCCCAGCATTGTCTTTCTTTTACCAGTATTGCTTGATTAGTACCTCAGTATTACAGTTGATATTAGCTTATTTCTCCTCTCTCAGGAATATTTTCATAGATTCTCTGCAAAAATGAAGAGCCCACATTATCTAAAAGAAAAATACTGAGGTACTTCCCAGCCAGTACAGTAATGTGGTACAAAGAGAATTAAGGTATGTCCCAAATATTAATCCCCTCAGCCCTCAAGAGGTCACCTTTAGCTGCAAGAAATCTCTTTGACTTCCCAGTACACTGTGCAAATATTATTTTCCATGTGTGCTGCAATGTGAAAAATTTTGAGGTTTACTGTTCTAATGAGGAAGTCGAAAGCAGTGCCATGTGGCTAGTAACAGTTTTGGAATCTGCACAGGAAAGCTGAAAATCTCTTACCAGAACTTTATAAGCCACTAGTTCTCAACTAGGAGAGAGGAGACGTTCAGTTGTCACAACAAGAAAATGCCATTGGCATCAGTGGGTATTAGCAAGAATGTTGCATGCTAAGTCACTTCAGTCATGTCCCACTCTTTGTGACCTTATGGAGTGTAGCCCAGCAGGCTCCTCTGTCCATGGGATTCTCCAGGCAGGAATACCAGCATGGGTTGCCATGCCCTCCTCCAGGCAATTTTCCAACCCAGGGATCGAACCCTCATCTCCTGTGACTCCTGCAATGCAGGAGGATTCTTTCTCACTGAGCCACCTGGGAAGCCCTCTATCACAAGACAACCCTCCACAATACGAATTTATTTGCTCCAAACTGGCAATGGTTTTGAAGTTCAGAGCCTCTGTTCCCAGGCAAAGGAAGTGGATTCTAACTATAATGTGTGCTTCCACTCATGTGTTGGTGGTAACGTATTCTTTGCCACCAACAACTACTCTGACACCACTTCTTTTCTGCAGGGGAAGGGAGAGCTTATGATTTATTGCGTTATCATTTTAAGTCATCATTTCTTAATTTGGGGGATATTTGCTTTACAATATTGTGTTGGTTTCTGCTGTACAAGGTGAATCAGCCATAAATATACATATATCTCCTCCCTCTTGAGCCTCCCTCCCCCCACCACCCATTCCAACCCTCTAGGTCATCACAGAGCACCAAGCTGAGCTCCCTGTGTTATACAGCAGCTTCCCTCTAGCTATCTGTTTTACTCATGATAGTGGATATAGGCCAACACTCCTCTCGCAATTCATCCCACCCTTTCCTCCCCATGCTGCTGACACCGTTTCTGAGCCTACTGAGATTTATCCTTGAAGTGACATGAGGCCGCCACTGAGAGCAATAACCCCTTTGAGGAATTCTTGCCAAATTCTACATTGTTGGGAAGCCTTGGAGTGGGGATTGCTGTGTGCACAGAGCACTCTCATAAATAAATTCCTGTGGACTGGGGAGTTTTTGAGGCCAGGAAGAGTGCAAGGAGGACACTGTATTCCCTGATCCCCTGCTCTTTCTCCTGACACCATGAGCAAGTCAGACCTGCTCCACTGGGTCTTACTCTAATCCTTGCTGCTCTCCTGCCTGTCCTATCTCTGTCCAGGGGAAACCATGAGTACCACCCAAGGCCCTATTTCATTTCATCATTTCTTTTTTCCATCTTTCTCTCTCTCATACTTTTCCATTACCATTTTTCCCCTAAAATCTCAACTCCTTTCAACTTTAATATTATATAATTCTATGTCATTTTTTCACTCTAAAGTAATCTTTAGGGCTTCCCTAGTGGCTAAGTGGTAAAGAATTCACCTGCCAATGAAAGAGACACGGGTTCAATCCTTGATCCAGGAAGATCCCACATGCCACAGAGCAGCTAAGCCTGTGCACCACAACTATTGAGCTTGTACTCTAGAGCCCGACAGCTGCAACTACTGAGCCTATATGCTGCGACTACAGAAGCCTGCACGCCCTAGAACCCATGCTCCAAATCAAGAGAAGTCATTTGTCTATCTACCTGCCATCTGGGCTTCCCTTGTAGCTCAGCTGGTAAAGAATCTGCCTGCAATGCAGGAGACCCTGGTTTGATTCCTGGGTCAGGAAGATCCCCTATTATATCACTATTATGTTCATCATGGCTCAAATGCATATTTTAGTTACTTTTGCCCTTAAGATACTCAGCATAGAGCCTATCAGAGTAACACTGGTCTTTGAGTACCAAAGTAAACTTTTTATAAAAACAGATCCTTATAAATTTCAAGAGCTCCTAAACTAGGGAGAAAATGAAATTTAAAAAATAAAAATAAAGGAGGTTCTCAAATTCTTTTCAAAATTCTCAAAGCACAAATGAAGTAATGAACTAATTGCAGTAGTCTTACCTAGGCTAATTAAAGGGCTTCCCAGGTGGCTTAGATGGTAAAGACCCTGCCTGCAATGCAGAAGACCTGAGTTCGATCCCTGGGTTCGAAAATCCCCTGGAGAAGGGAACGGCAACCCACTCCAGTATTCTTGTGTCGAGAATCCCATGGACAGAGGAGCCTGGCAGGCTACAGTCCATGGGGTCACAAAGAGCCGGACATGACTGAGTGACTAACACTTACTTACTTAAGCTAATTAAAACGTAAAGTCTGGAGAATTCCCTGGCAGGCCAGTGTTCAGGAGTTGGCGCATTCACTGTCATGGCCTGAATTTAATCCCTGGAGGAAGAATTAAGATCCCACAAACCGTGAGGCATAGCCAAAATCAAACAAGCAAAAATGTAAACTCTCTTGGCTTTTATATTTACTTTTCATATTAGGTTAAAACAACATTTATGAAAAATATTTATATATGTGTGCTCAGTCACATCCAACTCTTTGTGACCCCATGAACTGTAGCCCACCAGGCTTCTCTACCCATGGGATTTCCCAGACAAGAATACTGGCAAATGTTGCCATTTCCTTCTACAGGGGATCTTCCCAACCCAGGGATCAAACCCAAGTCTCTTGTATCTTCTGCATTGGCAGGTGGATTCTTTACCACTGAGCCACCAGGGAAGCCCAGTTGTATGACAGTTCTAATTTTAAAAGAAATTTAAGAATTATTATTATTTGGCAGCATGATTTAAAACAGATTGTGTACATAAATTTTTAACTTTATTGCATTTCATTTAATTATTTTACTATTAAAAGCTGTTTAATTATTTACAGAATTATTTAGCTAGGATAAGGCTAGGAACTTATCACTGTTTAATTCAAATGATGTTTAAATTAAATTAGTGCTTAAACTACAGTTTAAACAATGAGAATTTGTTTCATATGTAACAAATTCTTTGAAAAAATATTACTAAAATTTGCCATTTATATTTTCACTTCATTAAAATATCCTTATAACAAGATATCTCTTGAGCAATTATTTTTATCTGGGACATACATATAAGCACTTAGTTTAAAAGTATAGTTAGTGTTAGAAGAGTTACAACCAAAAAACAATAACAGTTTTCTGTCTCCACATCTCCTTTCTTCATTACTTTCCTTGGAGGCACATACTATCATCAACCATTCTGGGTTTTTCCTCTGATATTTACTTCCATATTTCCAAATAAGAAAATTTTCCAACCATTGTTCATCCTTTGTCTTTTTTAACATTTTCTATTAATTTCTATAACTCTGGGAGATAGAGAAGGACAGCAAAGCCTGGCGTGTTGCAGTCCATGGGGTCGAAAACAGTCAGACCCTACTGAGTAACTGAACAACAACAACATGGCTTCCCAGGTGGCACCATGGTAACAAATCCACCTGCCACAGCAGGTGACTCAAGAGACTCGAGTTTAATCCCTGGGTCAGGAACATCCTGTGGAGGAGGAAATGGGAACCCGCTCCAGTATTCTTGCTGGGGAAATCCCATGAACAGAGGAACCTAGCAGGCTACAGTCCACAGTGTCACAGAGTCGGACACGACTCAGCATGCATGGATTGATTCTTACTATAATAAAGTAGCATTTAACTCTTACTATTCATTTCTTCTCACCTCATCTTACCAATACAGTTACATGATAATTTAGCTTAAATCCTTTGTCAAATTTCCTTATTGTAACTATATATATACATATATATGTAGTTCATCACTAAACCAAATTGTGTATTATTATTATATTTCCCCTCTTGCTTATTTTTATTTTTCCTGGAGTTTAATCATTGCCTTATTTTCACATTTGCTTAGGGTTTTTGTTCTCCCATTTTCTGTCTGTCTTTACACCTCTAATGATTCTGTAAACACTGTTCAATTCAATTCTATTAACTCTACTTCCTTTTCTAATAAAAATATCATATAAAGTGAAATATGTAGACGTTGCACTTTTCAAAAGTAGAAATGCGAACAATTTCAACTATTCTTTTTTTTTTTTTTACTTTATTTTACTTTACAATACTGTATTGGTTTTGCCATACATTGACATGAATCCACCACGGGTGTACATGCGATCCCAAACATGAACCCCCTCCCACCTCCCTCCCCACAACATTCCTCTGGGTCATCCCCATGCACCAGCCCCAAGCATGCTGTATCCTGCATCGGACATAGACTGGTGATTCGATTCTTACATGATAGTATACATGTTTCAATGCCATTCTCCCAAATCATCCCACCCTCTCCCTCTCCCTCTGAGTCCAAAGGTCCGCTATACACATCTGTGTCTTTTTTGCTGTCTTGCATACAGGGTCATCATTGCCATCTTTCTAAATTCCATATATATGTGTTAGTATACTGTATTGGTGTTTTTCTTTCTGGCTTACTTCACTCTGTATAATCGGCTCCAGTTTCATCCATCTCATCAGAACTGATTCAAATGTATTCTTTTTAATGGCTGAGTAATACTCCATTGTGTATATGTACCACGGCTTTCTTATCCATTCATCTGCTGATGGACATCTAGGTTGTTTCCATGTCCTGGCTATTATAAACAGTGCTGCGATGAACATTGGGGTACCTGTGTCTCTTTCAATTCTGCTTTCCTCGGTGTATATGCCCAGCAGTGGGATTGCTGGGTCATATGGCAGTTCTATTTGCAATTTTTAAAGGAATCTCCACACTGTTCTCCATAGTGGTTGTACTAGTTTGCATTCCCACCAACAGTGTAGGAGGGTTCCCTTTTCTCCACACCCTCTCCAGCATTTATTGCTTGCAGATTTTTGGATCACAGACATTCTAACTGGTGTGAAGTGGTACCTCATTGTGGTTTTGATTTGCATTTCTCTAATAATGAGTGATGTTGAGCATCTTTTCATGTGTTTGTTAGCCATCCGTATGTCTTCTTTGGAGAAATGTCTATTTAGTTCCTTGGCCCATTTTTTGATTGGGTCGTTTATTTTTCTGGACTTGAGATGCATAAGTTGCTTGTATTTTTTTGAGATTAGTTGTTTGTCGGTTGTTTCATTTGCTGTTATTTTCTCCCATTCCGAAGGCTGTCTTTTCACCTTGCTTATATTTTCCTTTGTTGTGCAGAAGCTTTTAATTTTAATTAGGTCCCATTTGTTTATTTTTGCTTTTATTTCCAGAATTCTGGGAGGTGGATCATAGAGTATCCTGCTGTGATTTATGTCTGAGAGTGTTTTGCCTATGTTCTCCTCTAGGAGTTTTATAGTTTCTGGTCTTACATTTAGATCTTTAATCCATTTTGAGTTTATTTTCGTGTGCGGTGTCAGAAAGTGATCTAGTTTCATTCTTTTACAAATGGTTGACCAGTTTTCCCAGCACCACTTGTTAAAGAGATTGTCTTTAATCCATTGTATATTCTTGCCTCCTTTGTCAAAGATAAGATGTCCATATGTGTGTGGATTTATCTCTGGGCTTTCTATTTTGTTCCATTGATCTATATTTCTGTCTTTGTGCCAGTACCATACTGTCTTGATGACTGTGCCTTTGTAGTAGAGCCTGAGGTCAGGAAAGTTGATTCCTCCAGTTCCATTCTTCTTTCTCAAGATTGCTTTGGCTATTCGAGGTTTTTTGTATTTCCATACAAATCTTGAAATTATTTGTTCTAGTTCTGTGAAAAATATTGCTGGTAGCTTGATAGGGATTGCATTGAATTTGTAAATTGCTTTGGGTAGTATACTCATTTTCACTATATTGATTCTTCCAATCCATGAACATGGTATATTTCTCCATCTATTAGTGTCCTCTTTGATAACTTTCACCAGTGTTTTATAGTTTTCTATGTATAGGTCTTTAGTTTCTTTAGGTAGATATATTCCTAAGTATTTTATTCTTTTCGTTGCAATGGTGAATGGAATTGTTTCCTTAATTTCTTTTTCTACTTTCTCATTATTAGTGTATAGGAATGCAAGGGATTTCTGAGTGTTGATTTTATATCCTGCAACTTTACTATATTCATTGATCAGCTCTAGTAATTTTCTGGTGGAGTCTTTAGGGTTTTCTATGTAGAGGATCATTGTCATCTGCAAACAGTGAGAGTTTTACTTCTTCTTTTCCCATTTGGATTCCTTTAATTTCTTTTTCTGCTCTGATTGCTGTGGCCAAAACTTCCAGAACTATGTTGAAAAGTAGCGGTGAAAGTGGGCACCCTTGTCTTGTTCCTGACTTTAGGGGAAATGCTTTCAATTTTTCACCATTGAGGATAATGTTTGCTGTGGGTTTGTCATATATAGCTTTTATTATGTTGAGGTATGTTCCTTCTATTCCTGCTTTCTGGAGAGTTTTTATCATAAATGGATGTTGAATTTTGTCAAAGGCCTTCTCTGCATCTATTGAGATAATCATATGGTTTTTATTTTTCAATTTGTTAATGTGGTGAATTCCATTGATTGATTTGTGGATATTGAAGAATCCTTGCATCCCTGGGATAAAGCCCACTTGGTCATGGTGTATGATCTTTTTAATGTGCTGTTGGATTCTGATTGCTAGAATTTTATTGAGGATTTTTGCATCTATGTTCATCAGTGATATTGGCCTGTAGTTTTCTTTTTTTGTAGTATCTTTGTCAGGTTTTGGTGTTAGGGTGATGGTGGCCTCATAGAATGAATTTGGAAGTTTACCTTCCTCTGCAATTTTCAACTATTCTTTAGACTTGGGAAGTTTATATAACACTACTGGATCACCAATTAGACTATTTAGTGAAATATGTGAAAAGCAATAAACAATTTTTGGTTGGTTGGTTTGGTTTGCATAACTCAAAGTTATTCAACAAATAGCTACATGTTTGAAGGGACCTCGAGAAAATTACTGCTTTACATGAAAGGTAAAAGTAAGTGGAGATATAAACTCATTGAATAGTGGCAAGATTACCCACACCTATTTAGATTAAAAATCCAACTGAATTGATCTGCACCTTGAGAGTGAGACCTACAAAACTAATTTTATTCTTTCATGTAGTAAAGTTTTATTATTGAGATTGCTACTATATTGTAAGCATATATTAAGTTTATTTAATATATATTCTATATCAAATTATAAATATTCTCTCAAGCATAAGGTCTCTAATTTGTCTTTGAGCTCTCTCCTTTCTTTTCAATTTTATTTGTTTTTGGCTGCACTGGGTCTTTGTTGCTTTGCATATGCTTCCTCTAGTTGCGGTTGGCAGGGGCTGCTCTTGGTTGCGGTATGTGGGCTTTTAACTGTGGTGGCTTCTCATTGCAGAACACAGGCTCCAGGCACACAGGCTTCAGGAGTTGCAGCACGTGGGCTCAGTAGTTGTGGGGCACAGGCTTAGCTACTTCTCAGCATGTGGAATCTTCCCAGACCAGTGATCAAACTCATGTCCCCTACATTGGCAGGTGAAGTTTTATCCACTGTGCCATCAAGGAAGTCCTGAGCTCTCTTTTAATGCTCCTGTTAGTCTTAGGTACTTGGAATATTTTTAGTCTTTTCTTGAATATACAGCTTTAGAACAAAACACTATTCAAAACAAAATGTCTACAAAATCTCTTTTATAGATCATGAACACTCAAGAAATGATTGGTATTGATCACAAAGGTTCTTTTCTTTTTGATGGGTATCATTCAAAAAATAATAAGTTTTTCTCCTTTTTCCCCCTTTTTTATAGATATACAATCTGATACCTGGGAGGGACATGACAGACTTTGTTCAGAGCTTCACTCAGTGGGAAAAAGACTGAGAACACTGTATCAGCCCTGATCTTCACAATACCCCTACTGATGAATTCATGGGCTCTCCAGTATCACACAGACAAGCAGAGGATGTTTATAGCTTCATGATGGCAACCCTAACCCTAACTGTAAAGCCCATATATCCATTAATAGTCTGTCTTATGAATTATTTAGGATTAGTAGAACACTATATGAATAAAAAATACTAGAAAGTACCCAGTCTGGATCATTGTTTTTCTCCAGAGGAAACAGGGACATAAAGAGGTTAGTTCAGTTCAGTTCAGTTCAGTCACTCAGTCGTGTCCAACTCTTTGCGACCCCATGAATCGCAGCACGCCAGGCCTCCCTATCCATCACCAACTCCCGGAGTTCACTCAGACTCACATCCATCGAGTCAGTGATGGCATCCAGCCCTCTCATCCTCTGTCATCCCCTTCTCCTCCTGCCCCCAATCCCTCCCAGCATCAGAGTCTTTTCCAATCAGTCAACTCTTCTCATGAGGTGGCCAAAGTACCGGAGTTTCAGCTTTAGCATCATTCCTTCCAAACAAATCCCAGGGCTGATCTCCTTCAGAATGGACTGGTTGGATCTCCTTGCAGTCCAAGGGACTCTCAAGAATCTTCTCCAACACCACAGTTCAAAAGCACCAATTCTTCAGTGCTCAGCCTTCTTCACAGTCCAACTCTCACATCCATACATGACCACAGGAAAAACCATAGCCTTGACTAGAAGGACCTTAGTCGGCAAAGTAATGTCTCTGCTTTTGAATATACTATCTAGGTTGGTCATAACTTTTCTTCCAAGGGGTAAGCGTCTTTTAATTTCATGGCTGCAGTCACCATCTGCAGTGATTTTAGAGCCCCCAAAAATAAAGTCTGACACTGTTTCCACTGTTTCCCCATCTATTTCCCATTAAGTGATGGGACCAGATGCCATGATCTTCCTTTTTCTGAATGTTGAGCTTTAAACCAACTTTGTCACTTTCCACTTTCACTTTCATCAAGAGGCTTTTAAGGGACTTGCTTATGGAACATAGCTCATTGTATCAGAGCCAAAGCAGGACATAAGGCTGATTATGAGTGTGCGTTCACACAGCTGTGTTCCTTTAAACATGCTCTGTGGCTTTACAACTTTAACTTTACAATACTCAGCTTTGCTACGCAAAAGAATACACGTGAAAATTTTTGGAAAAATGTTATTATTCCACTGCTGCACTGAGTATTTTGAACTCTTCTTGGTTATGTAAAACGATAATGAAACTCACTTATTAGGTATTATGATTTGTAACACAAAGTGGGTTTATATAATATTTAAATATTTGTGTTTGATTTGGTAATTATTTTCTTTCCAGGACATAGACTAAAGGCTCACCAACTTGAAGCTCAAACATCCCAAATTCTGTCCTGATCCTATAAGTTTCTATCATCCAGATAAAATAAAAACAGCCACGGCAGGAGCCACTTTTTTTTTTTACTTCAGTGGACATTATGCTCTCATTCAATAAGCAAAAAAATAAACAGTAAGATAAAATATAATTATTCCTATAGCAGGTGCATGAAGTGTACATCAGAAGAGAATAATTCTGAGAAGTCTGATTTTTACATATACAAGATGTATCATATGGAATGAAGAGCATTTTAGCAACTGTGTGAGAGATAGAACAAAAGAAAAAAGACCCTTTAAGCAAAGGGAATACTATCAAAGAAAGAGAAATAATTTTTAAGTCAAATGATGGTTGGAAGACATCATTGACTCAATCAGACATCACTTTGAGCAAACTCTGGGAAATAGTGAAGGACAGGGAAGCTTGGCATGCTGCAATCCATGGGGTGGCAAAGAGTCAGAGGCAACTTAGCAACTGAACGACAACACTATAGATGGAGTATGGTCACTCTATTTCCTATTTGCTATTGTTGTTTAGTAGCTAAGTTGTGTCCAACTTATTTGCGACCCAGGGATCAAACCCAAGTCTCTTCCACTGGCAGGCGGATTCTTTACCACTGAGTCACCAGGGAAGCTCTACTGTACCTGCTAGATAAACTGGTCATGCAGACCGGCAGATGCTGAGTAGAGAACTGAGACCTTAGAAAACTCTGAGGAATGAATGTTAAAAAGAAAGTCAGAGGCCAAGTTAAGAAGTCAGTGGCCATGGCAGAGAAAAACCCAGAAAAAAATGAAACTGTATAAATGCAGAAAAAAATCCACGAAGGAAGGATAAACAATTTCTGTATAGTCTCCTCATTTTATCAGTTCTTTGACAGTTATTTCTGAAATTAAGTCCACTTAAGAAGGGAACAGTTTATTACAAGCCTTAACTCTGAATCTGTTTGTATTCATATTCTAAGAAAATGAAGACCAAGAACTTCTGCTACTAGTTGTAAGATTTTTATTTCCTGCCACTTTAACTCCAAGAAAAAGCTATGATTCTTGTGTCCTGATTTTCCTTTGCCTCATCAAATATATATATATATATATACACACACACACACTGGATAGGAAACGTTCCCTTTCAACCCTTTCTAGTTCAGAAGTTTATACTTTTCCATTTCTTGCCTTTTTTCACAAATTAAAAACAGGTAAGTCAAAACATTAAGTTTGCTGATTGCAAGAATCTCTCTACTAATAACATTGGCACTGTTCAGCTCTTGCCATTCATAATTGAAATGACTCTTCTTACAGCTGGAGATATCTTGCCTAAAGGGCAGTTTAAGGTTCCTGCTTCTATCTAATGTGAAAGTTCTCCTGTTTGGGGAAGCCCTCCCCAACTACCCTCACTCCCAAAATATACACCATTCAATGGGGGCTCAACTGGTAAAGAATCCACCTGCAATGCGGGAAACATGAGTTTAATCTGTGGGTTGTTAAGATCCCCTGGAGAAGGGAATGGCTACCCACTCCAGTATTCTGGCCTGGAGAATTCCACGGACTAGACAGCCCATGGGGTCACAAATGACTGAGCGACTTTCACTTTCCTTCTAGTCTCTCTTACACTAGGTTAGGCTTTCTTCAGGATTTTGTCATTTTTACTTTTTAAAAAAAGTTTTGTCTGCACGGGATTGTGGTGGATGGGGCTACTTTTCATTGCGGTAGCTTCTCCAGTTGCAGGCCACAGACTATAGGCACACGGGCTTCAGTAGCACAGTACTCGGGCTCAGGAGTTGTGGCCCACAGGCTTAGTTGCCCTTCCGCATGTGGAATCTTCCCAAACCAGGGATCTCAGAACCCTATCCCCTGCACTGGCAGGTGAATTCCCATCCACTATGCCATCAGAGAAATCCACTCATTTCTACTTTTGATAAAGATTCTATCCATTCAGAAAATGAGTGGCTGAATATGGTTTCCAGTGCAACTGTTTTAACATTTTAATTTTAGCAGGAAAACTAAATATTTAGCTGCATTATTCATATATGTCACATTGTATGGAAATAACTTTCTCAAAGCAGCATCTTCTTCTTCCCACTGTAATATTCACAGTGGCCCTTGCCACTGAGGAAGATACCACAGTAATAGGAGAGATCCACTCAAACCAGTCACTAAGACCATGCAAAGCTATTTCCCTGAAGCCTGGATCTAGGACTTGGTGGTAATAAAGTGAGTAACTTCCACTCAACCACATTTGCTTTGGATGTAAAAAACATGACTTCATTATTTCCAACCATTTCTCTAATTATCTGTCATTTCAAAACAGGACTAGGCTAAGTTATAAAACCCTGGTCTAACTATATCAATTCATTAATTGTAGATATGTATTTATTTCTGGCACTTCTAGAAAATAAAAGAGGTGACTAATTATGGAATTCTCCAGGCCAGAATACTGGAGTGTGCAGCCTTTCTCTTCTCCAGGGGATCTTCCCAACCCAGGGATTGAAGCCGGGTCTCCCCTATTGCAGGCAGAGTCTTTATCAACTGAGCCACAAGGGAAGCCCAGGAATACAGGATAGGGTAGCCCATCCCTGCTGCAGTGGATCTTCCTGACCCAGGAATCAAACTCGGGTCTTCTGCATTGCAGGTGGATTCTTTACCAACTGAGCTATCAGGAAAGCCAATTATAATCAAGTTTTCTAATGTTTACCAAGCACAAATGCCATATTGAAGAGCGAACCTGAATCAATCCTACAAGCAAGTAGAATAAACCACTTTTAGAATTATAAAGTTGTCAGAGAATATTTTAGAGAGGGAAGCTCAATGACAATTTCAAGTCTATAGTCAGATTTTTTTTTTAATTTTATTTATTTGGCTGCCCCAGGTCTTAGTTGTAGCATACAAGATCTAGTTCCCTGACCATGGATTGAACCTGGGGCCCCTGCACTGGGAGCTCAGAGTCTTAACACTGGACCAACAGGGGAGTCCCTATAGTCAGATTTCTAATGATTGTACAGACTTGTGGGAGGCATGACCATGTTGGGGGAAGTTGAGTCACTGAAATGCCTTTTATTTTTTCATCTTGGGCCTTGCTTATACTGTTAATTTCTATAATTCTTTTGAAAGTGAAAGTTGTTCAGTCGTGTCCGACTCTTTGAGACCCCATGGACTATAGAGTCCTTGGGATTCTCCAGACCAGAATACTGGAATGGGTAGCCTTTCCCTTCTCCAAGGGATCTTCCCAACTCAGAGATCAAACCCAGGTCTTCCATATTGCAGGCAGATTCTTTGCCAGCCGAGCCACCTGGGAAGCCCCTAACTCTTTTGAGAGGACTCAAAGTATGATATTGGGTCACACTCATCAGTTACCAGCTTGTGTGTGAGTGCTCAGTCACTCAGCTGGATTCTTTACCACTGAGCCACCTGGGAAGCCCAGTTCCCATCTTAAAAATAACCAGTTCACTTGCTTGTTTTTTGTTTATCACATGGCTGTCCTCTGCAGCTCCTTGGGTGTAACTGAAATTGGAGTGTGTAACAGTCTCTGATACCATCACTGAGTGGAAGGCAGGGGTCCTGTGTCTGTCCAGTGACACTGGACTTGGTCTCTCTCTCAACTGCCTCTCTCTGAGCCTTCCAGCCCTTCTTCTTGGAGGTCACGATGCCCTACTCTGTGATCCACAGAGAAGCCTTCATACTAAGGCCATGGTGTTAACTACCTTCCCAAGTATATTTGGGTAAGGACATTCCCAAATTAAGCATGAATTTAAAATTGTTTTTTGCCCATAACATTTCTTCCAGATCACTGAAGTAACCCATGATGCCAATTACATATATTACCATGCCACTAATAATCATGTCCTAGGTTAAGGGGCATAAGTAGCCCTTTTTTTTTTTTTTTTCAAAAATATATAAAACATTGGCTGTGAAACTATAGCTTACACATTCTAGGTCTTCTTTCATTTCTCAAGCTTACAAAAAATATTTTATTATAACCTAGGCCAAGTGTCCAAAAATGACATTAGTCAGTACTGTTCAATCTCATTATTTGGATTTTCTAGTGTGGATCACAATAAACTGTGGAAAATTCTGAAAGAAATGGGAATACCAGACCACCTGACCTGCCTCTTGAGAAATCTGTATGCAGGCCAGGAAGCAACAGTTAGAACTGGACATGAAACAACAGACTGGTTCCTATTAGGAACCTCCTATTAGGAAAAGGAGGACATCAAGGCTGTATATTGTCACCCTGCTTATTTAACTTATATGCAGAGTACATCATGAGAAATTCTGGGCTGGAAGAAACACGAGCTGGGATCAAGATTGCCGGGAGAAATAACCTCAGATATGCAGATGACATCACCCTTATGGCAGAAAGTGAAGAGGAGCTAAAAAGCCTCTTGATGAAGGTGAAAGAGGAGAGCGAAAAAGTTGGCTTAAAGCTCAACATTCAGAAAACGAAGATCATGGCATCCGGTCCCATCACTTCATGGGAAATGGATGGGGAAACAGTAGAAACAGTGTCAGACTTTTATCTTTTTAGGCTCCAAAATCACTGCAGATGGTGACTGCAGCCATGAAATTAAAAGACACTTACTCCTTGGAAGAAAAGTTATGACCAACCTAGATAGTATATTCAAAAGCAAAGACATTACTTTGCCGACTAAGGTCCGTCTAGTCAAGGCTATGGTTTTTCCTGTGGTCATGTATGGATGTGAGAGTTGGACTGTGAAGAAGGCTGAGCACCGAAGAATTGATGCTTTTGAACTGTGGTGTTGGAGAAGACTCTTGAGAGTCCCTTGGACTGCAAGGAGATCAGGTCCAACCAGTCCATTCTGAAGGAGATCAGCCCTGGGATTTCTTTGGAAGGAATGATGCTAAAGCTGAAGCTCCAGAACTTTGGCCACCTCATGCGAAGAGTTGACTCATTGGAAAAGACTCTGATGCTGGGAGGGATTGGGGGCAGGAGGAGAAGGGGACGACTGAGGATGCGATGGCTGGATGGCATCACCGACTCGATGGACGTGAGTCTGAGTGAACTCCGGGAGATGGTGATGGACAGGGAGGCCTGGCGTGCTGTGATTCATGGGGTCGCAAAGAGTCAGACACGACTGAGCAACTGAGCTGAACTGAAGTCTTCCTCTAAATTCCTGTGACTTACTTTGTACCTTTCTTCTAACACACATTGCATTTAACCCTATGTAATGTAACTCTTCTGCTGGCATCGTTTACATCCTGCAACCAAAACCGTATTGAGGAAAGGAGGCACTTATGTCATAGAAGTGCTTATTTGCATAAGTTTACCATAAAGAAATAAATGTTTTTAATTGAATGAGTAGATTACTGTGTGGATTTTAAAAAAAAAAAAAATGAAGGAAGGAAAAAATTGAAAGAGGGAGCTCCAAATGGACTATCGCAACAAAGTTAGCCGGGAGAAGTCTCATGAGTCTAAGCCAGTACCTAAATTTCCCAAGGACAACATGCTATTTTCACTTTCCTTGTTCCTTCTCTCAGTTCAATTCAGTTCAGTTCAGTTGCTGAGTCATGTCCTACTATTTGCGATCCCATGAATTGCAGCATGCCAGGCCTCCCTGTTCACCAGCTCCTGGAGTTCACTCAAACTCATGTCCTTTGAGTCAGTGATGCCATCCAGCCATCTCATCCTCTGTCGTCCCCTTCTCCTCCTGCCCTCAATCCCTCCCAGCATCAGAGTCTTTTCCAATGAGTCAACTCTTCACATGAGGTGGCCAAAGTACTGGAGTTTCAGCTGTAGCATCATTCCTTCCAAAGAACACCCAGGACTGATCTCCTGTAGAATGGACTGGTTGGATCTCCTTGCAGTCCAAGGGACTCTCAAGAGTCTTCCCCAACATCACATACAAAAAAATTAATAAACATAATACATATTTATATTAAGCATATTTAGAAATACATATGTTCTATGATACAAATTTTTAATGTAAATATGTTGTTGTTCAGTTGCTGTGTCTGACTCTTTGCAACCCAAAGGACTGCAGCACACCAGGCTTCCCTGTCCTTCACTATTGGAGAGATAGTGAAGTCATGTCCACTGAGTGAGTGATGTGATCCACTATCTCATTCTCTGTCGCCCCCTTCTCCTCCTGCCCTCAGTCATCTCTATGTTCACATATATCCCCTCCTCTTGAGCCTCCATCCCATCCCACCCACAATCCCACTCCTCTAGGTCAACACAGAGCACTGAGCTGAATGCCCTGTGCTATGCAGCAGCTTCCCACATAGTCATTTAGTCGCTCAATCGTATTTTACTCTTTGTGACCCCATAGACTGCAGCCCATCAGGCTTCCCTGTCCTTCACCACCTCCCGGAGTTTGCTCAAAATCATGTCCATTGAATTGAGGATGCCATCCAACCATATCATTCTCTGTCATCCTCTCCTCCTGCCTTCAATCTTTGCCAGCATCAGGGTCTTTTCAAAGGAGTCAGCTCTTCGCATCAGATAGCCAAAGTATTGGAGCTTCAGCTTCAACATCAGTCCTTCCATTGAAATATTCAGGATTGATTTACTTTAGGATTGACTGGTCTGATCTCCTTGCAGTCCAAGGGACTCCCAAGAGTCTTCTCCAACACCACAGTTCAAAAGCATCAATTCTTTGGTGCCCAGGCTTCTTTACAGTGCAACTGTCACCTCCGTACATGACTACTGGAAAAACCATAGCTTTGACTATACGGACCTTTGTAGGCAAAGCTTTTAATTCTTCTTATACATGTTAGTCTGTTTATGTCAATGCTACTTTATCAAGTCCATCTGTCTCTTTTTAACAACTCCAGGCTCTCTCACTTGCCCATCCCATGTGTCATCTTATTACCTTTCTAACCGTCTCTCTCATGTTGCTTTGCCCCCTGGGGGGCTACAGGTGGCTGGGCAGCTGGAAGCCTCCTGGCTTCATGACTGTCCCTGTGGAGAAAGACCAATATTCCTCCTGCCTCTGAGAAGATGGGAGGCAATCAGTATTCTGGTTGGTTACTGCCAAATCACTAGGTGAGTGAGAGTTCTCTGAAGAGACCATTTCACTCAAAGACGGTGAAAATAGGAAGGTTCCTCAAATTGAGTTTGCCTCTTTGGACCCCACAAGTCAAAGACTTCAGTTGATGCTATACATGTCCCTGAACTTGCCAGCTCCTTAAAATCAGGAGCAAACTTTTCTCCTTGGAAAAGACCCTGATGCTGGGAAAGATCGGAGGCAGGAGGAGATGGTTGGATGGCATCACTGACTCAATGGACATGGGTTTGAGAAAGCTCTGTGAGATGGTGAAGGACAGGGAAGCCTGCCATGCTGCAGTCCATGGGGTCACAAGGAGTTGGACACAACTGAGCAACTGAACAACAACAAAAGCTTTTGAATTGCTCACAAAACCTAGGACACCTTGTGGATTCTGGGGACTTCAAGGGGGCGGGGGGGGCGGGGGGTGGGGGGGGCGGCAGGATGTTGGGGCTTTTTCTGCACCCAGGTCCATGGTTCCCCTTTGGGTTACGTTGCAGCACGGAGGCTTGAACAAGAGATAGACATCTGGCGACGAGAGGAAACAAAAGGGAGTGAGGAAGGAAAATGAGGAAAAGGATATCTGTTATGATTTTGAGTCTGCAGGAAATAAGAAGAGTCTAAAACAGTTCCCATAATAATCTCTAATGTCCTAATCCGTTTGCTAGAGAACTAGAGTTCTCTCTAAAGCTCACTTTGTACCACACCATCTTTTGCTCAGAAACCAAAACCTTAGTTTATGTTCAATGACAAAAGCTCTGGAAAGCCTGGAATCCCAGAAGCAGATCCCTGAACTGAACCATGGGGTGGATCACCTAAAACATGATGGACAAACAAGAAAGGCTCATCCAAGTCTTTCTGTTCTCACTGCTGCTGCTGCTGCTAAGTCACTTCAGTCGTGTCCGACTCTGTGCAACCCCATAGATGGCAGCCCACCAGGCTCCCCCGTCCCTGGGATTCTCCAGGCAAGAACACTGGAGTGGGTTGCTATTTCCTTCTCCAATGCATGAAAGTGAAGAGGGAAAGTGAAGTCACTCAGTCGTGTCCGACTCTTCATGACCTCATGGACTGCAGCCTATCAAGCTCCTCTGTCCATGGGATTTTCCAGGCAAGTGTACTGGAGTGGATTGCCATTGCCCACTCCACCAGCTGGCATCTCTTTTCCTCCTTTCTTGACACTCTCCCAATTTTACTTCCAAATATTATATCCTAAAGGGAAGATCATCTTCCTCTCCCTCAACACTTCCAGCAGGGACCACCTGGAGAAGCACACACCTCACAGGTTAATGGCTCCACCCCACAAAACTGCCCCTTACTTCCAATGCCAGTCGCTAGTCTAGGCCTCCTGTACTTCAGCCATGCTTTAGGGGTTCCCACGACCCCCTCTTTGATAATTTGCTGGAATGGCTCACAGAACTAGGAAAGCAAACAGGAATATCCAAACGTAGGAGATGACCAGAGCGAGGCTTCTACAAAGGGTACACTGCTTACAAACTCTCCCCTGGCATAGTATCCTACCCCCCACCCCTACCCTCACATCTCCGGGTGGTGACCAACCTAGAAGTCCTTTCAATCCCTTTCTTTAGGATTTTTGTAGCAGTCCCATCACGCAGACTTGCGTATTAAGTTGCTTCATCCGTGTCTGACTCTTTGCTAAGCTATGGACTGTAGCTTGCCAGGGTCCTCTGTCCATGGGATCTTCTGGAAGCCCATTACATATGCTTGGCTTATTTAAATCATTAACCGCTGGTGATTAACTCAACCCTGACCCACTCTCCACTCCCTAGGGATGAGTAGTAGGAGGAGGAGTTGAGCCTAAAAGTTCCAATCCTCTAATCATGTGACTGCTGTCCACGCTTGTGTGCTGTCACAGCCACCCACGTACCCAACTTCCGAGGTCAGGGGCAACAGCCGAGATTGCCAAGCTGCAACAGCACAGGAGCAGCCAAGAGGAGCTACCCCACATCCAAAGTCAAGGGCAGCAGCCGAGAGGAGCAACCCCACGTCCAAGGACCGGTGGTTGCACGGGCACAGGAGGGCCTAGAAGAGCTACTCCATGTTCAAGGTCAGGAGGGGCGGTGGTGAGGAGATACCCCTCGTCCAAGGTAAGGAGCAGTGGCTGTGCTTCGCTGGAGCAGCCATGAAGTGGTACCCCACGTCCAACGTAAGAGAAACCCAAGTAAGACGGTAGGTGTTGCAAAGGACATCAGAGGGCAGACACACCGAAACCATAATCACAGAAAACTAGGCAATCTAATCACACTACGACCACAGCCTTGTTTAACTCAATGAAACTAAGCCATGCCCTGTGGGGTGACCCAAGATGAGCAGGTCATGGTGGAGAGTTCTGACAGAATGTGGTCCACTGGAGAAGGGAATGGCAAACTACCTCAGTATTCTTGCCTTGAGAACCCCGTGAACAGTATGAAAAGGCAAAATGATAGTATACTAAAAGAGGAACTCCCCAGGTCATTAGGTGCCCAATATGCTACTGGAGATCAGTGGAGAAATAACTCTAGAAAGAATGAAGGGATGAAGCCAAAGCAAAAACAATACCAGTTGTGGATGTGACTGGTGTTAGAAGCAAGGTCCGATGCTGTAAAGAGCAATATTGCATAGGAACCTGGAATGTCAGGTCCATGAATCAAGGCAAATTGGAAGTGGTCAAACAGGAGATGGCAAGAGTGAATGTCGACATTCTAGGAATCAGCAAACTAAAATGGACTGGAATGGGTGAATTTAACGCAGATGACCATTATATCTACTACTGCGGGCAAGAATCCCTCAGAAGAAATGGAGTAGCCATCAAGGTCAACAAAAGAGTCCGAAATGCAGTACTTGGATGAAATCTCAAAAATGACAGAATGACTCTGTTCATCTCCAAGGCAAACCATTCAGTATCACAGTAATCCAAATCTATGCTCCAACCAGTAACACTGAAGAAGCTGAAGTTAAATGGTTCTATGAAGACCTACAAGACCTTTTAGAACTAACACCCAAAAAAGATGTCCTTTTCATTATAGGGGACTGGAATGCTAAAGTAGGAAGTTAAGAAGCACCTGGAGTAATGGGCAAATTTGGCCTTGGAATATGCAATGAAGCAGGGCAAAGACTAATACAGTTTTGCCAAGAAAATGCACTGGTCATAGCAAACACCCTCTTCCAACAACACAAGAGAAGACTCTACACATGGACATCACCAGATGGTCAACACCAAAATCAGATTGATTATATTCTCTATAGCCAAAGATGGAGAAATGCTATACAGTCAGCAAAAACAAGACCAGGAGCTAACTTTGGCTCATATCATGAACTCCTTATTGCCAAATTCAGACTTAAATTGAAGAAAGTAGGGAAAACCACTAGACAATTCAGGTATGATCTAAATCAAATCCCTTATGATTATACAGTGGAAGTGAGAAATAGATTTAAGGGCCTAGATCTGATAGATAGAGTGCCTGATGAACTATGGACTGAGGTTCGTGACATTGTACAGGAGACAAGGATCAAGACCATCCCCATGGAAAAGAAATGCAAAAAAGCAAAATGGCTGTCTGGGGAGGCCTTACAAATAGCTGTGAAAAGAAGAGAAATGAAAAGCAAAGGAGAAAAGGAAAGATATAGGCATCTAAATGCAGAGTTCCAAAGAATAGCAAGGAGAGATAAGAAAGCCTTCCTCAGTGATCAGTGCAAAGAAATAGAGGAAAGCAACAGAATGGGAAAGACTTGAGATCTCTTCAAGAAAATTAGAGATATCAAGGGAACATTTCATGCAAAGATGGGCTTGATAAAGGACAGAATTTTTATGGACCTAACAGAAGCAGAAGAGGTGGCAGGAATACACAGAAGAACTGTACAAAAAAGATCTTCATGACCAAGATAATCACCATGTTGTGATCACTCACCTAGAGCCAGACATCCTGGAATGTGAAGTCAAGTGGACCTCAGAAAGCATCATTATGAACAAAGCTAGTAGAGGTGATGGAATTCCAGTTGAGCTATTTCAAATCCTGAAAGACGATGCTGTGAAAGTGCTGCCCTCAATGTGATAGCAAATTTGGAAAACTCAGCAGTGGCCACAGGACTGGAAAAGGTCAGTTTTCATTCCAAAACCAAAGAAAGGCAATGTCAAAGCATGCTCTAACTACCACACAATTGCACTCATCTCACACACACAGCCAAAAATAAATATATAAAATTTAAAAATTAAAAAAATGCCAAGGCTTATGTTGGACCTTAAAGAAGGGTAAGATTCAAATATAATGAAGCCTGTTTCTTCCCTTTCTTGTGTCTGTAGCCACACAGGGATCTGTCCGGTCTCCAACATGGTAATTGTTGATGTAAAGATGATACCTGGTTTCATTCCCCTGAAGCCAATAGTGAAAAAGGTAAGCAGATTCTAGGTATTTGAAATTTCTGTATTGCTAGCTTAGGATCACACCAACAGTATCCTCATAATATTGCCCTGTATGTATCAAAGCAACATTGATCCTAATTAAACACATTGAATTAATTTGGTACAAACACAAGAAATATATGAAAGATGTCTGCCGGGGTCCAGCCCTGGTGGATCCAGGGTAATTTAAAGGGGAGACAAAGTAGGTGTCCTAGGAAAAAACTTATTTAATTACAGATATAGAGAGAGATTAGAAACGGATAGTGCAGTAGGAAAATTAGTGGAGAAAAAGAGGCTGAATAACTTGGTTTACGTGGAATACCAATCACCACCTACGTAGGCCACAGGCGTCTTTCCATTCTCCTGAAGGAGAGGAGGCACTGAGGCCTCCCCGGTCCGATCTTAGAAGCCCAGGCAAAATTAGCAGGCTTGGTGAGTACCCACATTCCAGATGGGAATTCAGCCAGAAGGGGAAAGAATGACATGGGGGAATCAGTCTTTCCAGAAACTGATCTGATTTCTTTATTTTTTAGGTTTGCTTATATACCTTTTGTTATACATAGGGATGAATACAGAGTCACGCGGGGGTCAGCAGACCTGACCTTTATCAAAATCAGGTATTTCACATAAATGTATAAAAAAAGTTCTTAGGGGTTTTACATCATCTTATGGCCATGAGGCCTGCTGACATTTTATGATCCTATCTTTCTGATAACCAAAAAACTTATTTTTTCCAAGGGTGATTTTCTTAAACCAGGTGCCACCCTCTGAAGGTAGCAGATAAAGTTGCATTCCTATAGGGTGAGGGTGTAGTGGGTTACAACTATGAAAGGAATTTAATTAACCTAAGGTTAACATAATTAATCTTAAAGGTTAATACTTATTTCTCCTTTATGCTAGTTATATTCATTATAAGGGCAGGGAATATGGAGATTTAGCAGCAAACATCAGCCCAACAAATGAAAACCCTTCACCAATGTCCCCTTAAGATCTATTTAGTCTTAAGATAGTGATAAAGTTACATTTTTACATAGCAAAGACACAGTGATCTATAACAAAGTACAGTGATCTATAACAAAAGAGAAAATTCATTAACTCAAAAAGTTTAGTATTGCTAACATCAAAAACTACTATATTTCCTTTTCTATATTCTAAATACATTAATATATTCCCAGGTGCCTAAGGATATGGAGGCCTGGCGGCAATCATTGACTCAACAATGAGAAGAGCCCTATGCTAATTAAGATTTTCAAAATACTCCAAGCTCTCTGTGCTGTTTATGGTTGAGAGGTAGTAAACAATCATGTGGCAGGAGTATGGATAATCCCGTCACACAAGCTAGTCTGAGAGGTTTGACATGAGACACCTTTGTCACACCCAGGGCAGGGAATTAGCAATTATTGGCACAACAAATGAAAAACCCTTCACCAATATAATTCTTAACTAACCCAGTATACTAATAATTTCTAACTTCCCAAAAGTATCTGCCTTTAGTAAGTCTAAAACATCTCATGCCTTTCACAATTGGGAGGCTGTAAACAATCGCATGAGGCCGGATGAACCTGTACAGGCAGGATAGATAACCTTCAGAGGAGTTCGTAAGTTGAAACACTCTTGTCACGCCCAGGAATTTTTATTGACTTGGAGCTATAAGTTAACTCCTTCTCAGAGAGAGGTAATGGGGGTCAGCTCCACGTAAAGTCAGGGGTATAGGTGAGAGCATAAAACAGTAAAGTAGGCAGACCCTGGTTTGGGGGGTAGATGCTCGGGAACAGGGGGTTTCCTGAGGCTCGATCCTGCCTTTGCGTAATGCCAAGCCTCCTTCCTCATGACCTTTGCCAAGGGCAGAGTTCCTCACACTGGCTCCCAGCAGATGTCTGAATTAATTGGGCCTACATTCTACTTAAGAATATTTAGAAATGGGTAACTGGAACCATCAATATTTCAGGGCAAGATATAATTAAGTACCAAATGATTGGTATAGCTTTTAAATACTGTGGGAATTCAGAAAAAGCTGAGATCAGTGTTAGAATAAATAAAGATACCTTCAGCTCCACACCCAGGAGTAAATTTTTCATGCAGAAAGCAGAGCACCCTAGCAGCTAAGAACATAAACTCTGGGGCCAGACTTCCTGGGCTCAAGTCCTCATTTGATTATTTACTGTGTGACTTTGGGCAAGACACTTCACTTTGCTGTGCCTCAGTCTTCTCTTCTGTAAAATGGGGATAACAAGTGTCTGCCTCATAGAGTTGTGAGGAGGACTGAACAAGATAAAGCCATGATGAATGCTCAGAGCTGTGTTTGAATAAATGTAAACTATTATTAGACGCAACTTTAGAAATAAAAAGACACCTTCATACATAATCTCAGATGAACAGCTACCCAATTTGAGAATACTTCTCCCTTACCTTCAAACCAAAGCCAAAGATATCTATTACGGAGTCATATAAAGACTCAATCTTGCTCCTGATATATTGGTAGTCACAATTTCCCATATATGTTTCCATTCTACTGGATAAGCATCTGCAAATCCCATCTCAAGGAATTTAATACCAGCTTCTTCTTTGTATAGACTTCACACAGTCTGCTTGTCCTTTAGTACCCCAAAGTGAAAGTCGCTCAGTTGTGTCTGACTATACAGTCCATGGAATTCTCCAGGACAGAATACTGGAGCGGGTAGATTTTCCCTTTTCCAGGGGATCTTCCCAACTCAGGGATCGAACCCAGGTATACTGCATTGCAAGCAGATTCTTTACTAGTTGAGCCACAAGGGAAGCCAAGAATACTGGAGTGGGTAGCCTATCCCTTCTCCAGTGGATCTTCCAGACCCAGGAATTGAACTGGGGGCTCCTGCATTGCAAACAGATTCTTTACCAACTGAGCTATCAGGGAAGCCAGTAGTACCCCAAGGGCTTCATTTATTCAGGAACACTGGTGATTTCTCTCATTTGCCTCAGCCTTGATAACTCGCACCACGTGAGCAGGATAGAAGTGAGCAACAACAATGCCCTGATTTACGTGGAACAGGTAAGAGCCCTGCAGCCTTGCTAGACACAGGTAGGTGGACATTCCTCTTACTTGGGTCTCTTCACCTGGGAGGTACCTGATATGAGAAAAGCGATAATGGAAGCCTCCTTGAAAAGCACATTCTTTCAGTTCCATTAGATAATATTATAAAGTCTCTTTCCTCACTGCAGTCTTCCCTGGAATTTGGAGTGTCAAAAGCATGGGGGGTGGGGGAATATGAGCATTTCAGAGAATGTGGACTTGTACTAAAGTGGGAATATGAGTATTTCTGTCTGCTTCAGGTAGACATTCAGTCTCCATAACAATTCTAGGAAGATAGGTTTTACTATTTCTATTTTATAAATGAAGAAACTTACCAAAGTCACATGTTTACTCAGCTGTCGAATGTAAATCTCTGTGAGTTCTAGACACACTTTTCCTCAAACAGGCTCGATCATCTAGAAGCTTAGTTGAAAGTTGCTGATCAAGAGTAGGAAGTGTTCCCAGGAGTTGGCCAATGATTATGTCAACCTCACTTTAACATAAATATATACCAAAAATTAGATATTGGTAAATAGATAGATAGGTACGTAGATAGATACATACATAGATAGATATAGACAGAGAGATATGTTGTCAGTCCAGAAGTGTTAATCATAGTTACTTTCATCATAATGTAATCAATTTCATTAGCAACACAAGAAACCACTCTGATTTTGTACGTGAATGTTTATACTTTGAAAAATATTTTCTAAATATTTATAAATACTAATATGGATAGAGTCAGTCGACCAGTAAAAAGAATTTCTGGGTACTTCCTGGCAGTCCAGTGGTTAGGATTCTGAGCTTCCAATGAGATGATGTGGGTTTGTCCTGATCAGGGAACTAAGATCCCGTACTCTGAATGGCATAGCCAAGAAAAGAATTTTTTTAATTAAAAAGAAAAAATTCTCTCTCACTCCGAGCAGAACCATATATTGGACATTATGGAGAAACATGGACCATTTTTTTCTAAATATTTATTTATTTGGCTGTAGCCATCATGGTCAACAAAAGAGTCCGAAATGCAGTACTTGGATGCAATCTCAAAAATGACAGCATGATCTCTGTTCATCTCCAAGGCAAACCATTCAGTATCACAGTTATCCAAGTCTATGCCCCAACCAGTAACGCTGAAGAAGCTGAAGTTGAATAGTTTTATGAAGACCTACAAGACCTTTTAGAACTACACCCAAAAAAGATGTCCTTTTCATTATAGGGGACTGGAATGCTAAAGTAAGAACACAAGAAACACCTGGAGTAACAGGCAAATTTGGCCTTGGAATGTGAAATGAAGCAGGGCAAAGACTAATAGAGTCTTGCCAAGAAAATGCCCTGGTCATAGCAAACACCCTCTTCCAACAACACAAGAGAAGACTCTACACATGGACATCACCAGATGGTCAACACCAAAATCAGATTGATTATATTCTTTGCAGCCAAAGATGGAGAAGCTCTATACTGGCAAAAAAAAAAAAAAAAAAACAAGACCAGGAGCTGACTGTGGCTCAGATCATGAACTCCTTATTGCCAAATTCAGACTTAAATTGAAGAAACTAGGGAAAACCGCTAGATCATTCAGGTATGACCTAAATCAAATCCTTTATGATTATACAGTGGAACTGAGAAATAGATTTAAGGGCCTAGATCTGATAGATAGAGTGCCTGATGAACTATGGACTGAGGTTCATGACATTGTACAGGAGACAGGGATCAAGACCATCCCCATGGAAAAAAAATGCAAAAAAGCAAAATGGTTGTCTGGGGAGGGCTTACAAATAGCTGTGAAAAGAAGAGAGGCAAAAAACAAAGGAGAAAAGGAAAGATATAGGCATCTGAATGCAGAGTTCCAGAGAATAGCAAGAAGAGACAAGAAAGCCTTCTTCAGTGATCAATGCAAAGAAATAGAGGTAAGCAACAGAATGGGAAAGACTAGAGATCTCTTCAAGAAAATTAGAGATACCAAGGGAACATTTCATGCAAAGATGAACTCGATCAAGGACAGAAATGGTCTGGACCTAACAGAAACAGAAGATATTAAGAAGAAGTGGCAAGAATACACAGAAGAACTGTACAAAAAAGATCTTCACGACCCAGATAATCATGATGATGTGATCACTCACCTAGAGCCAGACATCCTGGAATGTGAAGTCAAGTGGGCCTTAGAAAGCATCGCTACGAACAAAGCTAGTGGAGGTGATGCAATTCCAGTTGAGTTGTTTCAAATTCTGAAAGATGATGTTGTGAAAGCGTTGCACTCAATATGCCAGCAAATTTGGAAAACTCAGCAGTGGCCGCAGGACTGCAAAATGTCAGTTTTCATTCCAATCCCAAAGAAAGACAATGCCAAAGAATGCTCCAACTACTGCACAATTGCACTCATCTCACATGCTAGTAAAGTAATGCTTAAAATTCTCGAAGCCAGGCTTCAGCAATACGTGAACTGTGAACTTCCTGATGTTGAAGCTGGTTTTAGAAAAGGCAGAGGAAGCAGAGATCAAGTTGCCAACATCCACTGGATCATGGAAAAAGCAAGAGAGTTCCAGAAAAACATCTATTTCTGCTTTATTGACTATGCCAAAGCCTTTGACTGTGTGGATCACAAGAAACTGTGGAAAATTCTGAAAGAGATGGGAATACCAGACCACCTGACCTGCCTCTTGAGAAATCTGTATGCAGGTCAGAAAAAAACTGTTAGAACTGGGCATGGAACAACAGACTGGTTCCAAATCAGGAAAGGAGTACGTCAAGGCTGTATATTGTCACTCTGCTTATTTAACTTCTATGCAGAGTACATCATGAGAAACGCTGGACTGGAAGAAACACAAGCTGGAATCAAGATTGCCAGGAGAAATATCAATAACCTCAGATATGCAGATGACGTCACCCTTATGGCAGAAAGTGAAGAGGAACTAAAAACCCTCTTGATGAAAGTGAAAGTGGAGAGTGAAAAAGCTGGCCTAAAGCTCAACATTCAGAAAACGAAGATCATGGCATCCGTTCCCATCAGTTCATGGGAAATAGATGGGGAAACAGTGGAAACAGTGTCAGACTTTATTTTTTTGGGCTCCAAAATCACTGCAGATGGTGACTGTAGCTATGAAATTAAAAGACGCTTACTCCTTGGAAGAAAAGTTATGACCATCCTAGATAGTATATTCAAAAGCAGAGACATTACTTTGCCAACTAAGGTCCGTCTAGTCAAGGCTATGGTTTTTCCTGTGGTCATGTATGGATGTGAGTGGACTGTGAAGAAGGCTGAGCACCGAAGAATTGATGCTTCTGAACTGTGGTGTTGGAGAAGACTCTTGAGAGTCCCTTGGACTGCAAGGAGATCCAACCAGTCCATTCTGAAGGAGATCAGCCCTGAGATTTGTTTGGAAGGAATGATGCTAAAGCTGAAACTCCAGTACTTTGGTCACCTCATGTGAATAGATGACTGATTGGAAAAGACTCTGATGCTGGGAGGGATTGGGGGCAGGAGGAGAAGGGGACGACCAAGGATGAGATGGCTGGATGGCATCACTGACTCGATGGACATGAGTCTGAGTGAACTCCAGGAGTTGGTGATGAACAGGGAGGCCTTGCGTGCTGCGATTCATGGGGTCGCAGAGTCGCACACGACTGATCGACTGAACTGAACCGAACCATGTCTTAGTTGCAGCACTCAGGATCTTCCATCTTCCTTGCAGCATGCAGAATCTTTAGTTGCAGCATGCAAACTCAGTTGCAGTGTGTGGGATCTAGGTCCCTGGTCAGGAATGGAACGTGGGCACCCTGCATTGAGAGTGTGGAATCTTAGCTGTCAGACCACCAGGGAAGTCCCTGAATTGTTTCAATTGTTTAAAAGTCAGGCAAAGTTTCATTACTCTAAGGATCTCTTCTCTAACTCCTCGGGTTCCTACTCTAAAATCTTCATCACCGTCCTCCTACAAGAGCAGTGAGGGAGCACAGCTGCCTTGAGATTAAACACCACCACCAACAGGACTGTTCCTCAAAGGATGAAGACTGAATGTAGCTAAAGAAAAAGAGGTGAGGACTCCTTGATTCTGGATTATCCTCCCTGTCTTTTTTCAGGTACCAATCAGACACTGAGCTTTTCCTTCTGTGTTCTACAAGACATCCCTGTAGGAAACCTGCAACCTGCTATCATGAAAGTCTACGATTACTATAAGACTGGTGAGTAACAGAGGACTAAGACCCTAAGTTAGAGAAGGAAGTGACAACCTGCTCCAGTACTCTTGTCTGGTATTATCCATGGACAGAGGAGCCTGCTGGGCTACAGTCCATAGGGTTGCAAAGAGTCAGACACAACTTAGCGACTAAACAACAACAGCAAGGACCCTAAGTTACCTCAATCCATAATAAAGGAATTAGAGTGTGACAGACATATATAGGTAATTCTTGGTTTTGACATATTCTATTACCTTATTCCTGCTACCTTGGCCTATAAAACTACTATAAAAACTAGCTACAACATAAGTCTGCCAATCATGCAATGATTTCCAACAGACTAAGAATTTTATGAAGAAATGTTTACAGATAAGGAGATATATAAATCTTCTTTAAAAGATACTTGAATAATGCAAAGTAATTAATAAAAGGTGGGAGAATTATACAGGTATTTATAGGAGAAAATTAGAGATAGGAAGAGAACAACCTTGAATGGTCAATGAAGACCAATCCAAAAAAAAAAAAAAAGTGGGGGACTTCCCTGGCAGTCCAGTGGTTAAGACTACACTTCCACTGAAGGGGGCTTGGGTTCTATTCCTGCTCTTGGACCTAAGATCCTGCCTGCCATGTGGTATTGCAAAAATTTTTTAAATAAAAATTTAAGAATAAAAGAAAATAGAGGGACAGTCCTAAAATGGTGGAGGAAGGATGGGGAGACTACTTTCTCCCCCACAAATTTATCAAAAGAACATTTAAACGCTGAGTAAATTCCACAAAACAACTTCTGAATGCCAGCAGAGGACATCAGGCACCCAGAAAAGCAGCCCAGTGTCTTCAAAAGGAGGTAGGAAAAAATATAAAAGACAAAAAAAGAGACAAAAGAGGTAGGGACAGAGTTCCATCCTGGGAAAGGAGTCTTACAAAGAGAGAAGTTTCCAAACACCAAGAAACACTCTCACTGCTGAGTCTGTGTTGAGCCTTGGAACCACAAAGGGCAACATAATCGGTAGGAAAAATAAATAAAAAATTAAAACCCACAGATTACGTGCCCAACAGTAACTCTCCCAGTAGAGAAGCAGCGCAGATGCCTGCACCCACCACTAGCAAGCGGGGGCTGGGCAGGGAGTAGCGGGCTGCATTGCTTAGAGTAAGGACTGGGCCTGAATGCCCCGAGGGCAATCTGAGGGAACTAACTTGGGCTAGCAAACCAGACTGTGAGATAACTACCATGCGAAAAGCCCTACCCTAAGACACCGCCAGGCCTGCTCACAAAACAGAGGACTGAACAGAGCTAGCCCACTGCAGACCATCCCCCTCTGGTGACAGGCAGCCAGAGCCAGAAGGGGGCAATCGCAGCCCCAGAGAGACATTATCTACCAAACTGCAAGCAGGCTACTTTGCTAACTAAGACTCCTTGGGGTTCTGGACGGTCAACATCCGCCTGAGAAGGGGCACCTGTTGTACACCCAGAAAACCGAGTGGCAGGGACGAGAGAGGCGATAAGTCGCAGCGACCACACTCACCAAACACCTCATCACCAGAGCTGCTCGGATCTGGGAAAGGCACAAACGCGGGTCCAACCGAGTCTGCGCCTCTGAGGACTGCCTGAGTGCCTGAACCTGGGCGGCTTAGACCTAGGAGGTGCATGCAGCCCAGGGCCAGCCTCGGACGGTTCCCCACAGAGCAACCTAGAGCCTGAGCAGTGTGGGCAGGGAGGGTACACGCGCCGTGAGCGGGGGCAGGCCCAGTGTGCCCGAGACACTGCGAGCACATGCCAGTGTTATTTGTTTGCAGCGTCCCTCCCTCCCCACAGCGCAACTGAACAAGTGAGCCTAAAAAAGTGTCCACCACCGCCCCCTTGTGTCAGGACAGAAACCAGACACTGAAGAGACCAGCAAACAGAAGAAGCTAAAACAGAGGGAACCACCTTGGAAGTGACAGGTGAAATAGATTAAAACCCTGTCGTTAGTACCAACTACATAAGAAGGGGCCTATAGATCTTGAGAAATATAAGCCAGACCAAGGAACTATCCAAAAATGACCTGACCCCACACTGCCTACAACAATACCAGAGAAAGTCCTAGATATATTTTTACTATCATTCTTTTTTTAATTTTTTTAATTTTTAAGTCCTCTATTACTCCTTTAATTTTCATTTTTATAACCTACTATTACTTTGCAAAAAAAAAGAGACCCTATTTTTTAAGCAAACTTCATATATATTTTTTGGTTATAATTTTTGTGACTTTTTTTTCCTTCTTTTCTTTAATATTGTATTTTTGAAAATCCAACCTCTACTCTAGATTTTTAATCTTTGCTTTTTAGTATTTGTTGTCAATTTTGTACCTTTAAGAACCCAATTATCAGTACTCATTTTTACTTGGGAGCAAGATTACTGGCTTGACTTCTCTCTCCCCCTTTGGACTCTTCTTTTTCTCCACCAGGTCACCTCTGTCTCCTCCCCCCTTCTCTTCTCTACCCAATTCTGTGAATCTCTTTGTGTGTTCCAGATGGTGGAGAACACTTAGGGAACTGATTACTGGATGGATCTGTCTCTCTCCTTTTGATTCTCCCCTTTATCCTCCTGGCCACCTCTGTCGGCTTCCTCCCTCTTCTCTTCTCTGTATAACTCCGTGAACATCTCTGAGCAGTCCAGACTGTGGAGTGCACATAAGGAAGTGATTACCGGCTAGCTTGCTGTCTCCTCTTTTGATGCCACCTCATCTCATTCAGGTCACCTCTAACTCCCTCCTCCCTCTATTCTCCATGTAATTGTGAACCTCCCTGGGTGTCCCTAACTATGGAGAAACTTTTCATCTTAAACCTAGATGTTTTATCAACGGTGCTGTATAGCTGGAGAAGTATTGAGACTACTGTAAAAATAAGACTGAAAACCAGTAGCAGGAGACTTAAGTCCAAATTCTGAAAGCACCAGAGAACTCCTGACTCTAGGAAACGTTAATCAACAGGAGCTCATCAAACACCTCCACCAATTCAGTTCAGTTCAGTTCAGTTCAGTCACTCAGTCGTGTCTGACTCTTTGCAACCCCATAAATCGCAGCACGCCAGGCCTCCCTGTTCATCACCAACTCCTGGAGTTCACTCAGACTCATGTCCATCGAGTCAGTGATGCCATCCAGCCATCTCATCTTCTGTCTTCTCATCATCTTCTCATCTCCTGCCCCCAATCCCTCTCAGCATCAGAGTCTTTTCCAATGAGTCAACTCTTTGCATGAGGTGGCCAAAGTACTACAGTTTCAGCTTTAGCATCATTCCTTCCAAAGAAATCCCAGGGCTGATCTCCTTCAGAATGGACTGGTTGCATCTCCTTGCAGTCCAAGGGACTCTCAAGAGTCTTCTCCAACACCACAGTTCAAAAGCATCAACTCTTAGGCACTCAGTCTTCTTCACAGTCCAACTCTCACATCCATACATGACCACAGGAAAAACCATAGCCTCGACTAGATGGACCTTAGTTGGCAAAGTAATGTCTCTGCTTTTGAATATGCTATCTAGGTTGGTCATAACTTTTCTTCCAAGGAGTGTCTTTTAAACACCTACATACCTACACTGAAACCAAGCACAACCCAAGAGCCAACAAGTTCCAGAGCAAGACATACCATGCAAATTATCCAGCAACACAAGAACACAGCCCTGAGCTTCAATATACAGGCTGCCCAAAGTTACTCCAAACCCACTGACATCTTATAACTCATTACTGAACACTTCATTGCACTCTAGAGAGAAGAAACCCAGCTCCACCCACCAGAACACTGACACAAGCTTCCCTAACCAGGAAAACTTGACAAGCCACCCATACAACCCCACCCACAGTGAGGAAACTCCACAATAAACAGAACTCCACAAACTGCCAGAATATAGAAAGGCCATCCCAAACACAGCAATATAAACAAGATGAAGAGACTGTGGAATACCCAGCAGGTAAAGGAACAGGATAAATTCCCACCAAATCAAACAAAAGAGGAAGAGATGGGGAATCTACCTGAGAAAGAATTCTGAATAACGATAGTGAAAATGATCCAAAATCTTGAAATAAAAATGGAATCACAGATAAATAGCCTGGAGACAAGGATTGAGAAGATGCAAGAAAGGTTTAACAAGGACCTAGAAGAAATAAAAAAAGAGTCAATATATAATGAATAATGAAATAAATGAGATCAAAAACACTCTGGAGGCAACAAATAGTAGAATAATGGAGGCAGAAAATAGGAATAGTGAAATAGAAGATAGAATAGTAGAAATAAGTGAATCAGAGAGGGGAAAAAATGAATTAAAAGAAATTAGGACAATCTCAGAGACCTCCAGGACAATATTAAATGCCCCAACATTCGAATCATAGGAGTCCCAGAAGAAGAAGACAAAAAGAAAGACCATGAGAAAATACTTGAGGAGGTAATAGTTTAAAACTTCCCTAAAATGGGGAAGGAAATAATTACCCAAGTCCAACAAACCCAGAGAGTCCCAGACAGGATAAACCCAAGGCAAAATACCCCAAGACACATATTAATCAAATTAACAAAGATCAAACACAAAGAACAAATATTAAAAGCAGCAAGGGAAAAACAACAAATAACACACAAGGGGATTCCCATAAGGATAACAGCTGATCTTTCAATAGAAACTCTTCAGGCCAGGAGGGAATGGCAAGACATACTTAAAGTGATGAAAGACAATAACCTACAGCCCAGATTACTGTACCCAGCAAAGATCTCATTCAGATATGAAGAAGAAATCAAAAGCTTCATGGACAAACAGAAGCTGAGATAACTCAGCACCACCAAACCAGCTCTCCAACAAATGCTAAAGGATATTCTCTAGACAGAAAATGCAAAAAGGGTGTATAAACTCAAATCCAAAACAATAAAGTAAATGGCAACCAGATCATACTTATCAATAATTACCTTAAACATAAATGGGTTGAATGCCCCAACCAAAAGACAAAGACTGGCTGAATGAATACAGAAACAAGACCCCTATATATGTTGTCTACAAGAGACCCACCTCAAAACAAGGGACACATACAGACTGAAAGTGAAGGGCTGGAAAAAGATATTCCATGCAAATAGAGACCAAAAGAAAGCAAGAGTAGTAATATTCATATCAGATAAAATAGACTTTAAAACAAAGGCTGTGAAAAGAGATAAAGAAGGCCACTACATAATGATCAAAGGATCAATCCAAGAAGAAGATATAACAATTATAAATATGTATGCACCCAACATAGGAGCACAGCAATATGTAAAACAAATGCTAACAAGTATGAAAGGGGAAATTAACAATAACACAATAATAGTCGGAGACTTTAGTACCCCATTCGCACCTATGGATAGATCAACTAAACAGAAAATTAACAAGGAAACAAAACTTTAAATGATACAACAGACCAGTTAGACCTAGTTGATATCTATAGGACATTTCACCCCAAAACAATGAATTTCACCTTTTTCTCAAGTGCACATGGAACCTTCTCCAGGATAGATCACATCCTGGGTCATAGTCTAGCCTTGGTAAATTCAAAAAAAATTGAAATCATTCCAAGTATCTTTTCTGACCACAATGCAGTAACATTAGATCTCAATTATAGGAGAAAAACTATTAAAAATTGCAACATATGGAGGCTGAACAACGCGCTTCTGAATAACCAACAAAACACAGAAGAAATCAAAATATGATAGAAACGAATGAAAATGAAAGCACAACAACCCAAAACCTGTGGGACACTGTAAAAGCAGTGCTAAGGGGAAAGTTCATAGCACTACAGGCATACCTCAAGAAACAAGAAAAAAGTCAAATAAATAACCTAACTCGACACCTAAAGCAACTAGAAAAGGAAGAAATGAAGAACCTCAGGATTAGTAGAAGGAAAGAAATCTTAAAAATTAGGGCAGAAATAAACGCAAAAGAAACAAATGAGACCATAGCAAAAATCAACAAAACCAAAAGCTGGTTCTTTGAAAGGATAAATAAAATTGACAAACCATTAGCCAGACTCATCAAGAAACAAAGGGAGAAAAATAAAATCAATAAAATTAGAAATGAAAATGGAGAGATCACAACAGACAACACAGAAATACAAAGGATCATAAGAGACTACTATCAGCAATTATATGCCAATAAAATGGACAACGTGGAAGAAATGGACAAATTCTTAGAAAAGTACAACTTTCCAAAACTGAACCAGGAAGAAATAGAAAATCTTAACAGACCTATCACAAGCACAGAAATTGAAACTGTAATCAGAAATCTTCCAGCAAACAAAAGCCCAGGTCCAGATGGCTTCACAGCTGAATTCTATTAAAAATTTAGAGAAGAGCTAACACCTATCCTACTGAAACTCTTCCAGAAAATTGCAGAGGAAGGTAAACTTCCAAACTCATTCTATGAGGCCACCATCACTCTAATACCAAAACCTGACAAAGATGCCACACAAAAAAAGAAAACTGCAGGCCAATATCACTGATGAACATAGATGCAAAAATCCTTAACAAAATTCTAGCAATGAGAATCCAACAACACATTAAAATGATCATACACCATGACCAAGTGGGCTTTATCCCAGGGGTGCAAGGATTCTTCAATATCTGCAAATCAATCAATGTAATTCACCACATTAACAAATTGAAAAATAAAAGCCATACGATTATCTCAATAGATGCAAAGAAAGCCTTTGACAAAATTCAACATCCATTTATGATAAAAGCACTCCAGAAAGCAGGAATAGAAGGAACATACCTCAACATAATAAAAGCTATATATGACAAACCCACAGCAAATATTATCCTCAGTGGTGAAAAATTGAAAGCATTTCCCCTAAAGTCAGGAACAAGACAAGGGTGCCCACTTTCACCACTACTGTTTAACATAGTTTTGGAAGTTTGGGCCACAGCAATCAGAGCATAAAAATAAATAAAACGAATCCAAATTGGAAAAGAAGTAAAACTCTCGCTGTTTGCAGATGACATGATCCTCTACATAGAAAACCCTAAAGACTCCACCAGAAAATTACTAGAGCTAATCAACAAATACAGTAAAGTTGCAGGATATAAAATCAACACACAGAAATCCCTTGCATTCCTATACACTAATAATGAGAAAATAGGAAGAGAAATTAAGGAAACAATTCCATTCACCATTGCAACGAAAAGAATAAAATACTTCGGAATATATCTACCTAAAGAAACAAAAGACCTATATTTAGAAAACTATAAAACACTGGTGAAAGTTATCAAAGAGGACACTAATAGATGGAGAAATATACCATGTTCATGGATTGGAAGAATCAATATAGTAAAAATGAGTACACTAGCCAAAGCAATCTATAGATTTAATGCAATCCCTATCAAGCTACCAACAGTATTTTTCACAGATCTAGAACAAATAATTTCACAATTTGCATGGCAAAGCACTCTTGAGAAAGAAGAATGGAACTGGAGGAATCAACCTGCCTGACTTCAGGCTCTACTACAAAGCCAGTCATCAAGACAGTATGGTACTGGCACAAAGACAGAAATATAGATCGATGGAACAAAATAGAAAGCCCAGAGATAAATCCACGCACCTATGGACACCTTATCTTTGACAAAGGAGGCAAGAATATACAATGGAGAAAAGACAATCTCCTTAACAAGTGGTGCTGGGAAAACTGGTCAACCACTTGTAAAAGAATGAAACTAGAACACTTTCTAACACCATACACAAAAATAAACTCAAAATGGATTAAAGATCTAAATGTAAGACCAGAAACTATAAAACTCCTAGTGGAGAACATAGGCAAAACACTCTCTGACATAAATCATAGCAGGATCCTCTATGACCCACCTCCCAGAATATTGGAAATAAGAGCAAAAATAAACAAATGGGGCCTAATTAAAATTATAAGCTTCTGCACAACTAAGGAAACTATAAGCAAGGTGGAAAGACAGCCTTAAGAATGGGAGAAAATAATAGCAAATGAAGCAAGTGACAAACAACTAATCTCAAAAATATACAAGCAACTCCTGCAGCTTGATTCCAGAAAAATAAACGACCCAATCAAAAAATGGGCCAAAGAACTAAACAGACATTTCTCCAAAGAAGACATACAGATGGCTAACAAACACATGAAAAGATGCTCAACATCACTCATTATCAGAGAAATGCAAATCAAAACCACAGTGAGGTACCATTTCATGCCAGTCAGAATGGCTGCTATCTACAAGTCTACAAGCAATAAATGCTGGAGAGGGTGTGGAGAAAAGGGAATCCTCTTACACTGTTGGTGGGAATGCAAACTAGTAAACTAGTACAGCCACTATGGAGAACAGTGTGGAGATTCCTTAAAAAACTGGAAATAGAACTGCATTATGACCCAACAATCCCACTGCTGGGCATACACACCAAAGAAACCAGAATTGAAATAGACATGTGTACCCCAGTGTTCATCGCAGCACTGTTTATAATAGCCAGGACATGGAAACAACCTAGATGTCCATCAGCAGATGAATGGATAAGAAAGCTGTGGTACATATACACAATGGAGTATTACTCAGCCATTAAAAAGAATACATTTGAGTCAGTTCTAATGAGGTGGATGAAACTGGAGGCTATTATACAGAGTGAAGTAATCTAGAAAGAAAATCACCAATACAGTATACTAACGCATATATATGGACTTTGGAAATATGGTAACGATAACCCTGTATGCAAGACAGCAAAAGAGACACAGATGTAAAGAACAGTCTTTTGGACTCTATGGGAGAGGGAGAGGGTGGGACGACTTGGGGGGATGGCGCTGAAACATGTATAATATCATATAAGAAACGAATCACCAGTCCAGGTTCGATACAGGATGCTCGGGGCTGGTGCACTTGGCTGACTCGGAGGGATGGTACGGGGAGGGAGGTGGGAGGGGGGCTCAGGATGGGGAACACGTATATGCCCATGGCGGATTCATGTTGATGTGTGGCAGAATCAATACAATATTGTAAAGTAAAAAAAAAAAAAGAAAGAAAACATTTTTTAAAACTAATGATATAATGCTGGTGATCTGAAATAAATATACTTTCAGATATTTCTCCAGCATTAAAAAAAAAGAATAAAAAAATAAAAATTTAGTTGGAAGATAGAGGTGAGTACTATTCTGATTAGTGGAGAGGAACTTGCTGAATGTTGCAGACTTCGAAAGAAGGATGAGAAAATATCATGAAGGGAGAAAGAAGCAAATATCAAAGCAGAACTGACAGGACTCATGCCACATTTAGCCGCATCCTGTACTTTGTTTGAACAACTGCAGTGTGGGCAGCCCTTCACTTTTCCCCCAGAGAAGGGGATCCCTTCAATGATATCAAGAGAGGAAATCCCTCGACATTTTTGTCTATTTCCCCAATTAGCTGGTACTTCTGCAATGATACAATTCCTGCTTCAGTCAAGTGTGCAGTTCTGATCTGTGAAAACCTTTCCATGAAAACCTGTCCCACTGAAGCTCCCGTTTATCAAGCTTTTCCCCCATCGTGTCTTTCAGATGAACCAGCTTTTGCTGAGTACAGAACTCCCTGTAACACGGGTAAGCAGTCTGTGTTCCAAGTGTCGTCTTTATTTTGTTCTGAAAGCCAGTCCTCCTAAATACAGAATCATCTATATCTTTTTTCACTTGATCTCAGATTCCTCATGCCACATAATAAAACAGAAGGATACACTAGGGGAGAAGAGTGCTAACTCTCTGAAAGATTTCTTTCTAATTTCTTTACCAGAAGAGTCTGTATTTTTTATACAGTGGATATTTGATGAATCCCAATCTCAGTCACAGCCAGTTTGGCTTCCTTTATCAAGACCTGTCATTCATATCCAATTAGAAGTGCATTCACACCTGTCAAGCCCTAAATCATCCTGTTTACTTTTTCCCTTTACAGACGCAGAACTAGGAAATATTTGAAGCCCATTATCTATAGACAAGGCTTTGCTGGAATCGTCAGAACCAGGACTCTTTAAAAGGATTGTTTGCTGTCTGCAATACAGATGCTAAACAAGTGTGCTAAACTCTCAATAAATATATATTTCTAGAGAGTATCTATCATTGATTCCTTCTTCTTTTCATGCAAATTTACTCCAGGCTCACTTACTGCCTTGCACTGTACCCTATATTTCTAATGAACAAATAATGACATTCTCGGTGATGTGATAACATAATATAAAACTTGGAATAATTCAAAATAGCTTCATTCCAGCAGAACTTCAGACTATTCAAGATAACATAATGGCAATCAGAGAGAGATAGACAAATACTATATAATGTCACACATATATGTGGAATCTAAAAAATACAACAAACTAATGACTATAACAAAAAAGAAGCAGACACAGACATAGAGAACAAACTAGTGGCTACCAGTGAGGAGAGAGAAGGGGGAGGGGTCAGAGAGGCATGGGGACGTGAGAGGCACAAACTATTAGGTGGGTGTAAGATAGGCTCAAGGATGCGTTGTACAACCCTGGGAAATATAGCCAATATTTTTTAATAGCAATAAATGGAAAGTAACCTTCAAAATTATGTAAATTTTTTAAAAAAATTTTTTTAAGAGAGAAGCCCATTAGTATTCTGAAAGAACAAGTATTCTATAAGAACTACTAGTCCTTATAATATCACAAGATCCAAGATTCTTTGTCTGAATGACGACAATGGAAGGAGCAGTACCTCTGCCCTCAGACTGGATCTGGCCATGCACACAGGCACTCTTATACAAGATACTATTATCCCTCTGTTATATGCCCCGGTCACAAGAGAGCTGCACCAGCCTAGAGCCCAGATTTGTAGAATCCTCCCAGCCACCACCCCCACCAAATGGACATAGGACTTAATAGGGAATCTCAACTTCATGCAATGTGTTAGAAGCACTACAATTACGTAACAGAAAACCACTAGCATTGCATTTGGTGGGGAAGAACGGAATAGAGAAAATCCTGTTGACTGATCTCTGATTCTTGATGCTCTTAGAATGTGTAAGACCTAGGACAGATGGTGAAAGCAGCTTTCAGTTTTATTCTGCATTGAGAGTTAGTTAGACCAGGTTGAATCAACATTCAATCAAAAGGCAGTGTTCATAGATGGCTCTAGTGGTAAAGCATCCACCTGCCAGTGCAGGAGATCCAAGAGATGCATGTTTGGTCCCTGGGTCGGGGAAGATACCCTGGATAAGGAAATGGCAACCTAGTCCAGTGCTCTCACCTGGAAAATCTCATGGACCGAGGAGCCTGGTGGGATACAGTCCATGGGGAACAGAGTCAGACGAAGGCCCCATGGGAGTAATTAAAAGTGAAGCTTGACAGATCAGTTGAGGTTGATTTACCAAGGATGTTCCTGTAATAGGAAGCCAATGAAATCTTTTAAAAACAGAATAGTAGGGCTTTCCTGGTTGTCCAGTGGTTAAGAATCCACCTTGCAGTGCATGGGACACCGGTTCAATCCCTGGTCAGGGAAGATCCCACATGCTAGAAGGCCACAACTAATGAGCCTGTGCTCTGGAGCCTGTGAGCTGCAACTACTGAGCCCACATGCCACAACTACTGAAACCCAAGCACGCTAGAGCCTGTGCTCTGCAACAAGAAAAGCTACCACAATGAGAAGCCCTCACAATTCAACTAGAGAGTAGCCCCCGCTTACCATAACTAAAGCCCAAGCATAGCAACGAAGATCCGACATAGCAAAATATACTTTTTAGAAAAGGATAGTAACATCAGTTCAGTTCAGTTCAGTCACTCAGTCGTGTCCAACTCTTTGTGACCCCATGAATCACAGCACGCCAGGCCTCCCTGTCCATCACCAACTCCCGGAGTCTAATCAAACTCATGTCCATTGAGTCAGTGATGCCAACCAACCATCTCATCCTCTGTCATCCCCTTCTTCTCCCCTCCTTCAATCTTTCCCAGCATCAGGGTCTTTTCCAATGAGTCAGCTCTTCACATCAGGTGGCCAAAGTATTGGAGTTTCTGCTTCAGCATCAGTCCTTCCAATGAATATTCAGGACTGATTTCCTTTAGGATGAACTGGTTGGATCTCCTTACTGTCCAAGGAACACTTAAGAGTCTTCTCCAACACCAAAGTTCAAAAGCATCAATTTTTTGGCACTCAGCTTTCTTCATAGTCCAACTCTCACATCCATACATGACTACTAGAAACCATAGCTTTGACTAGATGGAGCTTTGTTGGCCAAGTCATGTCTTTGCTTTTTAATATGCTGTCTAGTTTGGTCATAACTTTTCTTCCAAGGAGTAAGCATCTTTGAATTTCATAGCTTCAGTCACTATCTGCAGTGATTTTGGAGTCCAAAAAAATAAAATCTGTCACTGTTTCCATTGTTTGCCCATCTATTTGCCGTGAAGTGATGGGACCAGATGCCATGTTCTTAGTTTTCTGAATGTTGAGTTTTAAGCCAACTTTTTCACTTTCTTCTTTCACTTTCATCAAGAGGCTCCTTAGTTCTTCTTAGTAGCATAATCAGATTTAATTTGAGATAGTAACAAGCAAGAGAAAGGGGTGAGAGAGGTAAACATAGGTGACAAGGAGATTAATAGTTCTTATTCTCATGGAAAATGAGCTGTGAATATATTCTACTTCTTAAAAGTGATTCTTTCATTTTTGCCACTTAAAGAAAGCCAAAATTCTTTTGCACCAGTCTGACAAGTTCTTGACCAACATGAAAGTCTACAAAGATATTTTAATGTATGGGTCTACCATCAATAGGTTCAGCTTTCTATTCACTTCTTTTCCTAAGTCCATTAAAAGCCATAATTGACAGTCATGGCAAGGCAGTATCAACAATTAATGTGATTAATTATGCATCTTAGTTTGAACTCAGATAAGGAATTGGGAATTACTACATAAGGTTAGACATAAACTGAAAGGATTTTAAAGCATAAATACTGATACATTGGAGGCACATATATAGCATATACTAGATTCGTGCCTCCGATCCTGAGCATTATAGTGAAAAGACCGTCTTGGATGTTCTGCCAGTTTTTCTTTTCTTTTCTTTTTTTAATGTGCTTCCGCTACACTTTGCCTGATCTGATACCTTAGCAGAAGCCCTAAGATGCCCTCTTTTCACGTACAGTAATGAAAGATAACCACAGGGTGGCAGCAGAGGTTAAAAAAATATGAGTACTGCTGCTGTATTAATTGTAAAAAATTTGGCAAACAAATTAAAAGTCAAGGGAAGAGAGAAGGAGAGGAATAAAATAATCACGGAAATTTATAGTAAGAAGATAACAAAGCAAGGTAACTAGCACACAGATTGTCCTTACCGGTCCACAGAATTGCATTCTGGGAGTAGTGATTGTGTGTGTGTGTGTGTGCACGCGCATGTGTGTGGTGTGCACGCGCATGTGTGTGTGTGTGTGCCCTTGCATATGGGCGGGTCACGTTTTTCACACCTTAACACCTCTGAAATTGGGATACATCCTACAGTGGATAATTTCTACTTTATTTATGTATTGTTGCATAACAAATCACTCCAAAATTCAATAAGCTTAAAAAGCAACAATTTTATTGTATTTTAGTTTCATGGATTGACTGAGCTTCTCCAGGGGGTTCTTCAGATGGTCCTGCCAGGGGTCTCTCATGAAACTGCAGGCTGATAGGACCTGGGACTGGACTTTTCCAAAGGCTCCACTGGGATTCTTAGACAGCTGGGGTCTACCCCCTCTCCATGTAGCTCAGGGCTCCTCCTTGTGTCTTCTCCAACAGGGTTCCTGGACCTGTTACAGGGCAATTCAGTGCTCCCAAGAAACAAAGCAGAAACCGAAACATTACTAATGAACAACCCCAGAAGTCACATAGAATCACTTTTATTACATTCCATTGATCAAGAGCATCACAGGGTCCAGCTTGTATTCAAGAGAAAGTGAAACAGACTCTGTCGTGAAGGAGTAGTAAGATCACGTTACAGAAGACCATGTAGATGAAGGAATTGTTGTAGCCACCTTTGGAAACATTTCCTAAATCTGCCATTTGATTACAAAATCACTTTTTCCCCCACATAGAAAATATTTTTAGCCTCTCCCCAGAAATTCTCACCTTATTACGGATGCACTAGGATCTCAGCATCAAAATCAGGTGTGAATACGGTTTGTGGGTGAAGCTCCTTAAGTACGACTCTTCAAGTATAGATCCTGAAGAAATCTGGTGGGGTTTTTTTTGGGGGGTGGGGTTCTTTGTGAGGTTTTGGGGGCCATGCTACATGGCTTGCAGGATTTTAGTTCCCTAACTGCAGATTGAATTCAGGCTCCTGCAGGGAAAGCACAAGGCCAAACGATTGGACCACCAGGGAATCCCTAGTTGCTAAAGAAATCTGAACTTACAAGACATCTATACACAAACTCAATAAATGATGAGGAGACAAAGAAAGGTGAGTGCAATAAATATTCAGTCCAGAATGAAGACTAGGGAAAATGGACTCTAGTTCTTGATGGGGGAGTGACAAGGACAAAAGAACCTGTGGTTTATTATTACATACACTTCAAATAGGTGTAGTGCATGGTTCATCAGCTATACGCAATGAAGGCATTTGCTTCTTTGTTTTTAAAGATCATGTGCGATGGGAGACGGGCAGCCATCTTTGGAAACAAGTCTGACATGACGTTTTACACAATAGCTGTCAGGCAGTCAACATTCCTTCTTCATGTATGAACTTGGCTGCTTTCCCATTGACCTTCCCATTAAACAGCTTTAATCTCCCAGTGTTTTAGTCAGTGAGTCATTTGAAAAAGGAACTGGAATTCTGATTGTTGTTTGAAATCCTCCTGTGACAACTCCTAGTCAGGTCAAAAAAGTGTTAGCTTGAAGACCGACCAAATGGTTGTCAGCTTGGCAACCATCTCAGAGACAATGGTGCTGCTGCTGCTGCTGCTAAGTCGCAATGGTGAGGCACTCTTTTAGGAAATGCTGCATTGGCAGCAGTCACGTGATATACAAAAGGACACAGAATATAAAAAGTGATTCAAATGAAATACCCTCTAATGAAAGTAAGTTTTAGGAATATTGAATGCCGGATCTAGGCCTGGGAGGGAGGCACAGAACAGAAGAGCTAGCTAACATTCCAAATACCTCATTGCTACATTTCAGGCAAATAGTGAAAAAGCTCTTGATTTCTAATCTAGTGTTCTCTGGAGAACACTAAGATCTCCTGACTTGGATAACCCAACACAGAAGGCACTTAGACAGGAAAATGGATAGCATGGCTTTTGTCTTTCCAAATGGGGTAGGGGATTAGATGACATTTGTTTATTAAGGACAGAAACAGCCTGGGGACCTAGCACTACATCAGGGGCTTTATGATAATTCTGTGCCATCTACTAGATGCACTTTTTTTTTTACCTTTTGGCCATGCCAAATGACATGTGGGATCTTAGTTCCCCAGCCAGGAATCAAACCTGGGCTCTCTGCATCGGGAGCACAGAGTCTTAACCAGTGGACCACCAGAAAAGTCCCTGTGCCATACAGTGAAATTACATAGTATATGTGACTATGAACCATTCCAAAATGATACCAAGATTAGCACTTGATTCTACCTGCATCTTCTCCTTTCTCTCTTAATTTTTGGAAAGCTTAATTTTCTGTAATCAGTTGTCACCTTTCTATTAAAAATATGATGTGTTTCTGTTTTATCCTCTTTTGTTCTTTTCTTCATTACTGACACGTGTTACTGCTGATACTTTACTTTCCTTGCCACTTAATGTTATGCTTTTTGTTCTTATTCACTCACTGTCATTCTAGGGCTAGGGTCGATAACTGGCAGTGACCTGAATGCAGGGTACAAGCAGGCTGACTAATCAAATGATCCTAGATTTCTGTTTGAAAATGTCTGGTGACAAAGGGAATGATTCACCACAAATGAACTATTTGGGGATCTGAGTATAGTCAAAATGACACGAGAATTTTTCTAGAAACAAGAAGTGATTGGATAACAGATTCTACCCATGATTGATCATTTAAAAATAAAAACAGACAAAAACCTGAAAGAGCAGTCTTTAACTCAATACCCTCTGAGTGACCTTGGACAGAGTACTTTAGCAATTCTTAGAGCAGGACAATCATCGACTTTGACCACAAGAGGGCAGTTAAAATCACAAGAGATCGTCACATGTTTGTTTGTTTTATTAAAAATCCGAAATCTGGGTATGTAAACTGAACTTGTTCAGATAAGCTAGTTCATTATATTTTTAGTTTGTTTTTTAATTTAAGGATAATTCCTTTGCAGAATTTTGCCATTTTCTGCTACACATCAACAAGAATCATCCATAGGTACACCCATGTCCCCTCCCTTTTGAACCTCCCTCCCACCTCCCTCCCATCCCGCCCTTCTAGATTCTCACAGAGCCCCTGCTTGAGTTCCCTGAGTCATACAGCAAATTCCCATTGGCTATCTATTTCACATGTGGTATTGTAAATTTCCATGTTACTCTCTCCATACATCTCATCCTCTCCTTCCTCTCCTCTGCGCCCCACCCCCACCCCTGTGTCCATAGGTCTGTTCTCTATGTCTGCTTCTCCATTGCTGCCCTGAAAGTAAACTCCTCAACACCATCTTTTTAAAGTGGATGGGAAAGAGAAGGAAGGAAGGAAAGGATTGGGTTGCTGTTCAATCTCTAAATCGTCTTTAACTCTTTGTGACCCCATGACCTGCAGCATGCCAGGCTTGCCTTTCCTTCATTATCTCCCTGAGTTTGCTCAAAGTCATGTGATAGAAAAAAAATGAATTTTAATTTTTAAAAAAACCTAAGTTTATACATGTGCAGAAACCAAATAAAATCTTTCTGTCATTCCTCAATGTCTGAGTACACAAATTGATACCAAAAGTTTAATTCAGTTTAAAACAAAATTTCAATCTTATAAAATTTCTGGCTACATTCCTCTGGCTTCTGAGTCTTGTTTTCACAAACCAGCGGTGGGGAAGTGAGGCAGCCCTCTGGCCTCTGGAGTTGGGGATTGGAAGAACAAAGTCTTTTTTACTGGTGCTCTGTTAGCTAGCTATCACTTTGTGTGACTGATACCTGTGGTGGTCCTGTGATGTGTCATCTCAGCTAGGCAACAGTCCCCAGTCATTCAATCAAACACTGGTTTTTTTGTTGTTTTTTGGGGGGGAGGGGGTGGCACCCTGCAGTATGTGGGATCTTGGTTCCCCGACCAGGGTTTAAATCGTCACCCCCAACACTGGAAGCGCAATCTTAACCACTGGACTGCCAGGGAAGTCCATCGCACTAGTCTAGATGTTGCTGTGAAGGTGTGCTTCCCAGGTGGCATTAGTGTTATAGAACCCCCTGGCAATGCAGGAGATCCTGGAGACATCCCTGAGTTTGATCCCTGAGTCAGGAAGATCCCCTGGTGGAGGGCATGGCAACCCACTCCAGTATTTTTGCCTGGAGAATTCCATGGACAGAGGAGCCTGCCGGGCTATAGTCCATAGAGCCGCAAAAAGTTGGACACAACTGAAGTGACTCAGCACACAGGCACACATGTGTGTATGGTCTATGACCAGCTGACTTTAAGCAAGGGACATTACCATAATCTAAGCGGGATCAATTCAATCAGTTGACAGGCCTTAAGAGCAGAATTCAAGTTTCCCTGACGAAGAAGAAATTGCTCCTGGGGACAGCAGTGCCCCCCAGTCTGCCCTTCCTGATAGCCTGCCCTTTGAGTTTTGGACTTGCCTACTTGGCCCCACAATTGCCTGAACCAATTCCTTGTAATACATATACTTTTAAATGTATTTCCTACTGGTTTTGCTTCTTTTGTTGAACCTGGACTGATATGATCCCCAGATACTAGTGGGTTTCAGGAGATCCCACACACAGCTAGACACACCCCTGAGGAATTTCTACCCTGCACCATTTCCTGATACAGGTGATATGCTCTCTGGAGGGCCTCTTCACTCATGGCCATACATTCCACAGGACCTCTTTCTCCTGGGGTCCCCTTTGTAGACAACTCAAACCCCATTAACTTCTTCTGTTTCCTCTGGGCCTGGGGTGCTCCTATACCCACTGAACAAATGGTGAAATTGAACTGGCATTGACTGCACCTGCCCCTCCTTACCCTGGCATGAGAGGCAATTTCAGCTAGTTTCCCGCCACCAAACCTCTCCAGGCAACATTCAGATGGAAGTGTCTATGCCATCCACAACAGGGCACTTAGGTCGAGTTCTTACAAGCACTGTCTTGCTCTCCAGTCAGCCCTGGGTCTGCAAATTTCCAGAGCTGAGCCATACAGACTGGGAAGGACTGTGTCAACCTCCAGCAAGCAGAGGCCGTCCTAGTTCCTCCCCAACTTGGCCTGGGCTGAAGGAGGGGAAACATGCCAGCAATCTCATCATCCGCAGATTCCCTCAAAAAATTTGCCTCTGTAATTGGTTTTGAATTTTTCATTATATGTGCTGTGGGTAACTGTCCCCAGACCCATTTAGAAAGTCCTATGGGGTGTGTCCAAGGACTGTCTTTGGAAAATAGGACTTTTCATCACCTACTATTCTCAGCTTTAGGTTTCAGCCAAAATTCTGAGACCACAGGAAGAAAGTCTCTCTCTGATATTCTATTTCTCTCATCAATGGGGAAGTTCTTGCACTCTCAAAAAAAATCAATTATTCATAGGTGAGCTTCTATCTAGAATTTTGTGTCTTCAAAGAATATTCCCAGGTTGCTCTCAGCTCTCAACAGCATTTTCCACTACTGACTCTGTTCTTAGTCTAGAGATATTTCTTAAGTCCCCAAGTCTGTCAGTGAAAATATATAGTGCTGTATATTACAGATTCATAAAACCTCCTGGATGAGCCTTCACACATGTAACTACTGCACTCATTTCCCTGTTTCTCTAGCAAATGCATTAATTTTCCATCCTTCTTGACACAACAATGCCAATTCCAATTAATTTCTGGTGTTTCTATGATCATGCCTTTCACTGGAGGTCAGTTGTTTTATATTTTCCTTTAACTAATTTAATCTTAGAATGGAGAATAAAGGATTTCAAAGGACATAAACAGAAAAATTACAAACTAAGACAAAATACTTTCAGCCTGTATTACACACAATTGGTTTATTTATTCAGTATATAAAGAACTTTTTCTCACACATTAGTTAAGAAAAGATCAATCACCCAATCTCTTTTTAAAAAATGATATAGGCTATAACTGTCAGTTCACAGTAAAGGAAATACAAATGACTTGTAAGCATGTGAAAAGATAATTCTTAATAAGAGAAATACAAATTAAAACCACAATGAGAAACTGTTTTTCATCTCTCTAATTAGCAAAGATCAAAATGTTTGATGAAAAACTGCACTGGTAAAGATGTAAAGAAAAATGAACTTTTCATGCATTGCTGGAGGGAGTACAAATCTGCAGATTTATGTAGAGCAATTGGTGAAGACTACAAATACTCAAAAAGCAAGAAATTACATCTGTAGAAATATAGTCATCACAGCATTGTTTTAAAGGCAAAAGAAAGGAAATTATCTAAACTTCCATTAATAGGAGACCAGTTACATAAATTGCTAAATTCATAAAATAGAATTCTTTCCTGCCATTAAAAAGAATAAGGCAGTTCTAATGAGTATATGAACATAAATTCAAGATATATTGTTAATTGGGGGTAGGAAGTACACTTCAGAACAGTGTGTATACTATGCTACAAATTGAGGTGTGTGTGTGTTTGCGCGTACATGCTCAGTCATGTCTGACTCTTTGTAACCCCATAGACTGTAGTCTGCTAGGTTCTTCTGTTCATGGAATTTTCCAGGCAAGAATACTGAAGAAGGCTGCCATTTACTACTCCAGGGGATCTTCCCAACCCAGGGAATGAATCCGTGTTTCCTGCATCTTTTGCTTTAGCAAACAGATTCCTTACTACTGAGCCATCTGGGAAGCCCATGTGTGTGTGTGTGCACTCGTGTACATAAATGCTTGCTTGTGAACAATGTATATCTGAGAAAGAATGTAAGGCAACAGTATTTTTCTCCAGGGCAAGAAACTGGTGAGCTGGCAATCAGAGGTGGAGTAGAGATTCTTTTCAGGGCTATGTCTTGCAACTTTTAAATTTTATACTGTGCACATGTACATCTTCAAAACATGGTAAATACTAATTTGATAGAAGTAACACATAAAGAAAATAAGACTGTGACAAGAGCTTTGAAGAAACTAAACAAGCGGATGTCACAGAGAGCTGGGAGACTGGCTGTTTTGGACAGAACAATCATATAGTATGCCTCAATATAAGCTCAGAGAAGTTAAGCATTTTTGCCTAAAGTCACACAGCAATTATTTGAAGAAGGATTTGAGGAAAAGTTGCTCTTGGGGATGTCCCTGGCAATCCAGAGGTTAAGATTTCACCTTTCATTGCAGAGGGTGCAGGTTCAGTCTCTGATCAGGAAGCTAAGAATCCCACATGCCTGACAGCCAGAAAATCAAATGTAAAACAGAAGCAATATTGTAACAAATTCAATAATAATTTTTAAAATGGTCTACAACAAAAAAAACCCTTAAAAAGCTGGTCTTATTGATTCCAGCATCAGTGCTTTTCCCACTGCCTTCCCGCGGCTCTCAAGAGGGGACAAGGCATTTCCTAAGGAAAAATATATAGAAGGAACCCCAGTGGCTCAGGGGTAAAGAATCCACCTGTAATGTGGGAGACACAGGTTCAATCCCTGGGTCGGGAAGATCCCCCGAGGAAGGAAATGGCTACCCACTCCAGTATTCTTGCCTGGAGAAACCCGCAGACAGAGGAGCCCTGGGGCTCCAGTCCATGGGGTTACAAAAGAGGTGGACACAACTGAGCAACTGAGCACACACACACATACAAGGAACCAGTGTAACTAACAGTCTTCAGGAAAGCATTTGAGCATTTCATACCTGTCACAGCTAGCAGCATTTAGATGCAAATAGTGGCTTACAAGTCATGCAGGGCCTTGCAAGTCATGAAAAACTGGCTTCCCTGGTGGCTCAGAGGGTAAAGTGTCTGCCGACAATGGGGGAGACCTGGGTTCAATCCCTGGGTTGGAAGATCCCCTGGAGAAGGAAATGGCAACCCACTCCAGCACTCTTGTCAGGAAAACCCCATGGACAGAGGAGCCTGGTAGGCTACAGTCCATGGGGGTTGCAAAGAGTCAGACACGACTGAGTGACTTCACTCACTTCACAAGGGGAGAAAAACTTTTAGTTCTTTACTGGGGATCTAGAGAGCACATTCTAGCCCATTTTGGAGAGACAGCACATATATAACAGCTTGGGACATCACTGTAGCTAAGACAAGAAAAGTCTAAGAGCAGTCTTGGCATCCATGACAAACTTTGGAATGTGTTCAGTGAGGTCACTGACCCTATGTCCGTGTGACCAAAGATGTGACCCTTTTGAAGACAGGTAGGACTTGTTTTGAGGGGGCAGAGAAAGTGCAACATTTTTAAAAGTTTGTTTTGTTTTGTTTTGTTTTGTTTTGTTTGGCTGCATCAGGTCTTAGTTGTAGCATGCGGGCTCTAGCAATGGGACACGTGGGATCGTAGTTCCTCAACCAATGATCAAACTCACATTCCCTGCGTTGGAAAGAAAGCTTCAGAAAATGCAACTTTTGAAAGTAGATCTAAAAGGGGGAAAAAAGAGAAGATGCATTAAGCAGTTCACTCAAAGCTCAAGTGGGACTACAAATCTAGTGCTAACTCTCCTTCTCCAGAGCAACAGAACCAAACTAGTCTTTCACCTGGGATGAGCTCAGAAAAGCCCCATCCAGTGACCCTCGAATGCACTGTCAAGGCCAAACCACCTCACCAACATTAGAGCTCAACAGTGGTGTCAGAGGGTGCAGACTAGATTCCTTGTGTCTTAATTGTTATTGTTTTACAGTTGTACAGGTAAAAGATAAAAAGATTTTCATTTTTAAAAGTTTGTTCTACAGGATAAAAAATAAAGGAAGTAAGGTGGTTATTTATTTAATCATTTTAATATTGATAGATAATTAAATAGTTTCTATTTTTTTCCTGAGGTCTCTACAAAGTGTGTGTTTCAGTTTAGTTCAGTTGCTCAGTCATGTCCGACTCTTTGCGACCCCATGAATCGCAGCACACCAGGCCTCCCTGTTCATCACCAAACCCGGAGGTCACTCAGACTCCCATCCATTGAGTCAGTGATGCCATCAAGCCATCTCATCCTCGGTTTTCCCCTTCTTCTGCCCCCAATCCTTCCAAGCGTCAAAGTCTTTTCCAATGAGTCAACTCTTTGCATGAGGTGGCCAAAGTTCTGGAGTTTCAGCTTTAGCATCATTCCTGCCAAACAAATCTCAGGGCTGATCTCCTTCAAAATGGACTGGTTGGATCTCTTTGCAGTCCAAGGGACTCTCAAGAGTCTTCTCCAACACCACAGTTCAAAAGCATCAATTCTTTGGTGCTCAGCCTTCTTCATGGTCCAATTCTCACATCCATACATGACCACAGGAAAAACCATAGCCTTGACTAGACGGACCTTAGTCATCAAAGAAATGTCTCTGCTTTTGAATATGCTATCTAGGTTGGTCATAACTTTTCAAGAGGCAGTGTGTGTTTAATGCTGAATAAAGGGTGCTGTTTCCAAATATATTAGTATATGTATGTACTGTTAACCATATCTAGATTAAACTAGTCCTCTGCTCAAATGAAGTAATGCTCAAAAATCTCCAAGCCAAGTCTCAGCAATATGTGAACCGTGAACTTCCAGATATACAAGCTGGTTTTAGAAAAGACAAAGGAAGCAGAGATCAAATTGCCAACATCTGCTGGATCATTGAAAAAACAAGAGAGTTCCAGAAAAACATCTATTTCTGCTTTATTGACTATGCCAAAGCCTTTGACTGTGTGGATCACAATAAACTGTGGAAAATTCTGAAAGAGATGAGAATACCATACCACCTGACCTGTCTCTTGAAAAACTTGTATGCAGGTCAGGAAGCAACAGTTAGAACTGGACATGGAACAACAGACTGATTCCAAATAGGAAAAGGAGTATGTCAGGGCTGTATATTGGCACCCTGCTTATTTAACTTATATGCAGAGTACATCATGAGAAATGCCGTGTTGGATGAAACACAATCTTGAATCAAGATTGCTGGGAGAAATATCAATAACCTAAGATATGCAGATGACACCATCCTTATGGCAGAAAGGGAAGACGAACTAAAGAACCTTTTGATGAAAGTGAGGGAGGAGAGTGAGAAAGTTGGCTTGAAGCTCAACATTCAGAAAACTAAGATCATGGCATCTGGTCCCATCACTTCATGGGAAATAGATGGGGAAACAGTGGAAACAGTGGCTAAGTTTATTTTGGGGGGCTCCAAAATCACTGCATATGATGACTGCAGCCATGAAATTGAAAGATGCTTACTCCTTGGAGGAAAGTTATGACCAACCTAGACAACATATTAAAAAGCAGAGACATTACTTTGCCAACAAAGGTCAGTCTAGTCAAGGCTATGGTTTTTCCAGTAGTCATGTATGGATGTGAGAGTTGGAATGTGAAGAAAGCTGAGTGCCGAAGGATTGATGCTTTTGAACTGTGGTGTTGGAGAAAACTCCTGAGAGACCTTTGGACTGCAAGGAGATCCAACCAGTCCATCCTAAAGGAAATCAGTAGTGGGTGTTCATTGGAAGGACTGATGTTGAAGCAGAAACTCCAATACTTTGGCCACCTCATGTGAAGAGTTGACTCATTGGAAAAGACTCTAATGCTGGAAGGATTGGGAGCAGGAAGAGAAGGGGACGACAGAGGATGAGATGGCTGGATGGCATCACTGACTCAATGGACAAGGGTTTAGATGGACTCCAGGATTTGGTGACGGACAGGGAGGCCTGGCATGCTACAGTTCATGGGGTCCCAAAGAGTCGAACACAACTGAGTGACTGAACTGAACTGTACTGCTCAAATGGGTAGGTTTAAGGTAGGATTCAGATATACCATGTTTCTTGTTCAATGCCTCTAATAAACCCATGAGCTAATAGAAACAACTAGAATAAGACATTTTAAATTCGATTTTTTTTTTATTCAAGCATTGAATATTCACTGATACAAGTAAGCACTATTTTAGGTGTTTTACAAGGTTGGATTCGATATAGTCTTTGTCTTAACAATAATATAAAAGGGAAATTTAAATAAAAACCACAATCCATAGTCATCAGTTCAGTTCAGTCAGTTCAGTCATTTCAGTCACTCAGTCATGTCCGACTCTTTGCGACCCCATGAATCGCAGCACGCCAGGCCTCCCTGTCCATCACCAACTCCTGGAGTTCACTCAGACTCACGTCCATCGAGTCTGTGATGCCATCCAACCATCTCATCCTCAGTCGTCCCCTTCTCCTTCTGCTCCCAATCCCTCCCAGCATCAGAGTTTTTTCCAATGAGTCAACTCTTCGCATGAGGTGGCCAGAGTACTGGAGCTTCAGCTTTAGCATCATTCCTTCCAAAGAAATCCCAGGGCTGATCTCCTTCAAAATGGACTGGTTGGATCGCCTTGCAGTCCAAGGGACTCTCAAGAGTCTTCTCCAACACCACACTTCAAAAGCATCAATTCTTCAGTGCTCAGCCTTCTTCACAGTCCACTCACATCCATACATGACCACAGGAAAAACCATAGCCTTGACTAGGCGGAACTTAGTCGGCAAAGTAATGTCTCTGCTTTTGAATGTGCTATCTAGGTTGATCATAACTTTCCTTCCAAGGAGTAAGCGTCTTTTAATTTCATGGCTGCAGTCACCATCTGCAGTGATTTTGGAGCCCAAAAAAATAAAGTCTGATACTGTTTCCACTGTTTCCCCATCTATTTCCCATGAAGTGATGGGACCAGATGCCATGATCTTCGTTTTCTGAATGTTGAGCTTTAAGACAACTTTTTCACTCTCCCCTTTCACTTTCAACAAGAGGCTTTTTAGTTCCTCTTCCCTTTCTGCCATAAGGGTGGTGTCGTCTGCATATCTGAGGTTATTGATATTTCTCCCAGCAATCTTGATTCCAGCTTGTGTTTCTTTCAACCCAGCAGTTCTCATGATGTACTCTGCATATAAGTTAAATAAGCAAGGTGACAATATACAGCCTTGACATACTCCTTTTCCTATTTGGAACCAATCTGTTGTTCCATGTCCAGTTCTAACTGTTGCTTCCTGACCTGCATACAGATTTCCCAAGAGGCAGGTTAGGTGGTCTGGTATTCCCATCTCTTTCAGAATTTTCCACAGTCAGGAACAGTACAGAATCACAATCTCCTCATCATTCCCTCCTGTATCTTTTCTTTCTCTTTGCTTTATTGACCTACAATAAGAAGTTGTTTTATTTCTAAGATTCTATTGACAATGCTGTGCCTTCTTTCCCTCTAATCTTATTTGTCATTATGTCCTACTAATCCCTCCTCTATCTCTAAATAAGACCTTGCTTTCTCATCTATGCCCAACCCTATTAAGGATAAATAATGTTTTTATTATTTTTTAGTCATTTGTAAAAAAGTTGGGAGATCAATCCACATACACTCCTTCTGTAAATTTTCCTCTAAAATAATGCCTTACCAGACTGCCCACATTTCACATTGTGAAATTAATGTGCAAATCACAGTCATAACAAGGAAAATATAGTCACACACTGGTTTATTCAACCACAACTATGCATTTTTGAAAAAACTAAATTCAGTCAAGGTCAATTCTTTATGAAGTCTGAAGAGCCAAGACACAAAGCACCACCCTGCTCTCTCTCATTCACCTTCCACAACTTATTTCAAGTTTTACCTGCAAAGAGACACTGTTAGGATGAAAATATATTATCAGGGAGAAGTAGCATGTCAACCCACTAGCACACAGAAAAACCCTGTATACACTAGCAATAGCACATTTGCACAGATTTCATCAGCTCAGCTCAGAATATAGCATTTTAAAAGTACATTTTTGGCAGAGATGATTGGGGATGACTAAGCCAACAACCTTAGTCCCTAGAGAGAGGGATACTAAAAACTTATCTATTTCACAAATTTGCCTACACTCTTTAAAGTGTTAAGATAACATATAAGTTCTCTCAAAGAGTCAAGCAAGAAGCCATCAGTTCCAGGGAAGTGGCATTAATCTCACATCTAACTTATTTGCTAGAAAGGCAGCACTCACTAAAGGTGTACTCACAAGAGGTCATCTCCCTCTTTTTAGGGAGCCACAGGATAGAAGGAACATTCATCGACATCTGACCTTCTTACAGACCCACGGAAGAGGAACTTCACAGCTAGAGGCAAAGAGACCACTTTTGCTGATGGTACCACAACTCTGTACCCAGCTGTTTGAAGTAATTCTGTAAGGAACCAGAAAAATCAATCACTTAAGGTGACGTGCAGAGTAAAGGAAGTTCTAAGGTGTGAAAAGATAAAAAATGAGCAAATTCTTTCTCCCATTCAGACCTCACTTCTCTCAGCTCCCAAAACTGGAGAATAAAAATTACTCGTTATCCTCTTTAAAATGTCCTTTCTTTTTTTCTTGCCCTTATCAACTATTGATTTCCTTTCTTGTTTCCTTTTTCTTTCTTCTCCTCTCCATCCATTATCCTTAGTCTATTTCCCCAGACATATAATTTCTTTTCCCCTTTTCTTTTCTCTTCTCTCTCTCTGCACTCTTTTGAAGCCTCTTACCTTGAGACATTAAAAGCTGATCCATCTTCCCATCTCCAGCCAGAACTGTTTCTCAGACCAATCCAGTAAAATTCCTGACTGAGGAGATTTTGGAGCTGGATCTAAATGAGAGGTTGCAGAAGATGAAAAAAGGTGAGAAAAAATGCAGAAAGTTTAAAAAGAGATGTAGAGTCATGGTAATTATTCCTTACACCTTCTCTCATTACTGTTATTTATGAACTGTATATTTGTGTCCCCTCCTTCCCAAGATTGCTATGTTGAAGCTCTAATATCACAAAGTGATGGCATTTGGAAGTAGCCTTTGGGCAGTAATTAGGTTTAGATGAGGTCTTCAGGGTGGAACCCACACTAAAAATGGGATTAAAGTGAAAGTGAAGTACTCTTTGCGACCCCATGGATAGTAGCCTGCACCAAGCTCCTCCGTCCATAGGATTTTGAAGGCAAGAGTACTGGAGTGGGTTGCCATTTCCTTCTCCAGGGAATCTTCCCAACCCAGGGATCAAACCCAGGTCTCTGACATTGTAGACGGACTACCGTCTGAGCCACCAGGGAAGTCCCAAAAATGGGATTAGTGCTCTTAAAGAAGAGGAGAAGGCTTCCCAGGTGGCTTAGTGGTAAAGAATCCACCTGCCAATGACATAAGACATAAGATATGTGGGTTTAATCCCTGGATCAGGAAGATCCACTGGAGGAGGGCATGGCAACCCACTCCAGTATTCTTGTCTGGAGAATCCCATAGACAGAGGAGCCTGGCAGGCTACAGTCCATAGATAACAAAAAGTCAAACATGACTGATGCGACTTAGCATGCAGTCTCTCACCACCACATGAGAGGGCAGCTGTCTGCAAGCCAGAAAGAAGTTTCTCACCAGAAACCAAGTCTACCAGCATCTTGATCCTGGACTTGGCCTTCAGAACTCTGAGAAAGAAATGTCTGTGGCCTAAGCTCCCCCACCTTGTCTTTGGTTTATAGCAGTCCTAGCAGACTGAAACACCTCCTACTCCAAATAACTACTCTCTCTTTCAAACCTTCATTCTAGAGATGTGTTGGTTGCAGAGTGCAATACTTCCTAGAATTGAACTTCATGTTTATAATTACATTCTTAGATCATGACAGATAAGATAGCTATTACATCTCTACCTTCCAATGCAAATTCTTCCTTGATTAGATGGAGCACCAAATAGGTATTCAGATAAATATCAGATAAATACATATTCAGATAACTTTGAAAGAAGAAAAGCTAAATACTGCTGTGCACACACTCATATTTCACATCATCATTTAACATATATGTTATTATTAAACTTGCAACAATGTATTTGTGGTGTTGTTTTTTCCCCACTAAACTCCCATTCTCCAAGTCCTCACCAATCTTGCATATGGCAAGAAAAACTAAACACAGTTCTTAGGGAAAAAGCTGATGGTAAGATTAAGTTGGTTATACTCTTTACATGTCCCAAGCTACCCACTAGAACAGAAATAAGATTCTTTGCTCTGTTGAGTCTGACCAGCAAACGAAGGAGTTTATATCCTAATGGAATTGTCTCTAGAAATAAAATGAAATCAAATGAATAAAGGTTAAACCCCAGAAGATTAATTTTGTATAGGATTTGGTACTCGTGTAATAAATATATTTAGCAACAAGTAAACTACCACCTTGGATATGGCCCTATATTCCCAGCAAGTACTTAATTGTGTATGCTGGTTGGGGGACAGAGTCTGAAGTGTAAAGGAAGGGTAAGGTAAGGTAAGGTGAAGTCGCTCAGTCGTGTCCGACTCTTTGCGACCCCATGGACTTCTCCGTCCATGGGATTCTCCAGGCAAGAATACTGGAGTGGATTGCCATTTCCTTCTCCAGGGGATCTTCCCGTCCCAGGGATCGAACCCAGGTCTCCTGCATTGGAGGCAGACGCTTTAACCTCTGAGCCACCAGGGACTGAAATGACATCCTAATTTCCAGATTAGCTGGAAACCTTTTGTGCATTACTTAAACAATTTGCTTAAAATGATTATTTAAATTAAGAAAAAAGTGAGTTTAGCCTCATTCTTCCAATGGGATTATAAGAAAAACTGTCCATCTCTTTCTTCTTCACATTTCCATGGGAGGAATGACAGCTAACGAAACACAGAAATGAATAGACTTCATTTATTAAATAAATAAATAGATATAAACACAGACCTCAATCAGAGTCTGAAGAGCTGGGATTCGATAATACTCACAAACTACAATCCTACACTTGATCACTACTCTCAAGATCGGTACAAGTCTAAGTCACATGATTCTGCCAGCTTACTACTTCTCCCTGATGAGGCTGGACAGGGCAAATGTTTACTGGATCACTCTCACTTGAAAATCAACATCCCACTTGAAAGAAGCTTTTGGAACCAGAGTGCGATTATCTATAGGGTTCTATGGACTCATGAATGATGTGTATGCGTTACAGCATAAAAACATAAACAAGAGTGTTTATTGCAAGGGTGTGACCTCAGAAGGCTTATCTTGCAAAAAGGTATGAACTAGAGCAATGAGGTGCAATGTCACTTTAGAACTAGTAATGTTTGGTTATACCTTAGAGAGGAAGAAGTACAAAACCTAAAAGCAAGATGAAGACAGAACACAAACAAATGAAATCAGATACTTTTTTTCTTTCCTTTTCATTTTATTTTTAAGGTCAATATTTATGTCTTACACACACACACACATGCTTTTGCAGGCAATATTTTAAACCTGTAGTTAAAATACTGCTAAGGTATAGAACATACTCCTTACACTTCCGATATGAACATGGTTTACAGGATATAACTAAGATATTTCAGTCCGTGTGGAGATAAACTACTAATATACCAAAGCTAAATTGGATATATCTTTGATTGGCAAACTTAATTTCAGGGACTATATACTAAACAACTAACTTCAAGAAAATTATTCATATAAATGTTTGTAGCTGCTTAAAATTTGGAAATAAGATTTTTTTTAGAAATACGAAAACAGTTAAGCTAAAATAGAATAATACAGAATTTTTAAGGTAAGTATCTGAAATCATTTAACATGTGGAAAAAGGAATATAATAACTCTATGTGACAAAAGCAAAAACATGAACATATGGTATCCAAAAAGCCTAGATATTTACAGAAGGTAAATATGTAATTTTAAATAATATGTATGTTATGTCTTCAAATAATATCACTTACATTTTTTTCTTCAATCCCCCAGACACTTTTTTCAGGTGAAGTACTTAAAACAATACCTATAGGTATTAATTAGAAAAAAATTACAATACAGAGCACCCATAAAATCTAAAATTAATTAGATCTATTGTTTTCAGTTTAGAGGTATTTCACTTGAAAATGTGTCTGGAAGGCTGAGTAAAGACATATTGGGCATATTACTTGAAAGTATAACAAACGTACTATTTAAAAATAACTTTATCCTATGTTTCCAGATTTTTCAAATATATCCTACAGAATGTAAGCGTTGACTGCTGCTGCTGCTAAGTCGCTTCAGTCGTGTCTGACTCTGTGTGACCCCATAGATGGCAGCCCACCAGGCTCCCCTATCCCTGGGATTCTCCAGGCAAGAACACTGGAGTGGGTTGCCATTTTCATCTCCAATGCATGAGAATGAAAAGTGAAAGTGAAGTCGCTCAGTGGTGTCCAACTCTTAGCAACCCCATGGACTGCAGCCTACCAGGCTCCTCCGCCCCCAGGATTTTCCAGGCAAGAGTACTGGAGTGGGTTGCCATTGCGTTCTCCGAAGCGTTGACTACTAGCATATAAAAACATGCAGATACCTTAAGAGATTTAAGGGAAGCTTGACAGGGTACAAAATTACTAGAATTTAGTATTGACAAGAATTTCCCCTATAATTTTGTGTACGTGCACAATACTAAAAGTTAGTGAGCCTTGCTCGGGAAACCGAGCACTCTCTTTAAAAGAGTGAAACACTGGGGTCCCACCAACTGGGGTGGCAGGAGGACCCGCACTCCCGCTTCCCTAAGTCTCCAGGGCGCACCTGCCCACAGCAACGGGCACGTTCTTGCTCCCTGCAACGCCCAGGAGGGAGGTCGGCTCCACCCAGGGAGCAGCAAAGGAGGAGCCCAAGAGATGAGGTTCTCGGCTAACCTGCTCCTGCAAAAAAGAGGAAATCAGAGTGGAAGCCAAAAAATGGCGGCAGGAAAGGATAAAATTTCAAATCAAAAAAAAAAACACCCCACAAACAAAAGGGGAAAAAGGAGAACGAGGGAAACAGGCTAACCAAGAGACAAGATTTACCTGCAGAAAACAGAAACTAAGAGAGAGGAGAACCCAGCCTCTGATGAAGCAGGAGACAAAAGAAGCCAGATCTGATTCAAGTCACCGCCCTGTCTTAGTGGTTCCTGTCTCCCTTCTTGCACAATACAGGGCAATACGTTTATCAACTACTTTGTAAATGCAAAACTGTGAGTAGCTCTGGAAACATTTTTAAGAAGGAGGAAATTCAACCTTATTCCATTTTTTAAGTGCTAACTGCTTTTCTTTAAGAGGTGAAATCATTTACTGGTTGGTTGGTTTGTACAACCAGAAAATAGAGGGATATTGAATACAGAGGCTTTGATTGTCTTGGGTGTCAGCTTAACATTGCATAGAGGGGGTAGATTTTACATCCTCCAATACAAAGCACACTAAATGGCAATTTGGAGTCAGTTGTGTGTTTAACATGTCTTGGACACTTTGAATTACTTTTATTCCCATGTTGGTTTTGATGAAATTGTTTCTTAAAGAAAAACCATGCCTTGATCTCCGCTCTCCCTGTCAGAATTTTGTGTACTCTGTAACATCTTTGTTCAGGTAGTCCCGTTTTCCTAGTAACTTTCTTCATCTGCTGTGAAAGATTAATGTCATATACACTACTAATGAATTTTCAAATTGTGAATCTGTGGGACATATGATATAACTGTATGAACACTTGAAGGCATTCATACTTTAACATACTGTTAAGACAAGTTTGCCTTCACATTTTAAACTGGAGAGTAACTTGGATAATTGTTCAGAAATGAATCGCAATTACATGGGTTTTTTTTTTATTTTTGGTACAAATGTTAAGAATTATACACAAATTTAAACTTCTGTATACCAGTAAATCCTAAAGAAAATCAACCCTGAATATTCATTGGAAGGACTGGTGCTGAAGCTGAAGCTCCAATACTTTGGCCACCTGATGCAAAGAGCTGAAAAGACCCTGATGCTGGGAAAGACTGAAGGCAGGAGAAGGGGATGACAGATGAGATGACTGGATGGCATCACTGACTCAATGCACACAAGTTTGAGCAAGCTCTGGGAGACAGTAAAGGACAGGGAAGGTTGGCAGGCTACCGTCCATGGCGTCATAAAGAGTCAGACACGACTTATCGACTGAACAACACAACAAAATACTGATCCTCAAAATCATCAGTACAATTTCAATTATGAAAGAAAAAAAATAGTAAAACACTGTCCATCAACAGGTGAATGGATAAACAAAATGTGGCCCTATCCATATAATGGAATATTATTCAGCCTTTTTTTCTATTTTTTTTTATTTTATTTTACAATACTGTATTGGTTTTGCCATACATCAACATGAATCCACCATGAGTGTACACGTGTTTCCAATCTGATACCTGCTACAGCACAGATGTACCTTGGAAACATGCCAAACAGAAGAAGCCAGTGAAATGAAATAAGCCAGATACAAAAGGACATAAGAGGAAAATTCAGACAGAAAGAATAGATTAGTAGTCACCAGGGGCTGGGTGGGCGGGGTTATGAGGAGTTGCTGTTTAATGCATGTGGAGTTTCTGTTTGGGGTGATGAAAAAGGTTCTGGAGATGAACAGCAGTCACAGTTGCACAATGATGTGAATACACTTCAGTTCAGTTCAGTTTAGTCGCTCAGTCGTGTCCAACTCTTTGTGACCCTAATTGTATACTTGAAAATTGTCAAAATAGTAAGTTGTATGTTATTCATGCTTTACCACAACTTTTTAAGTTTAAAAAAAAAAAAAAGAGTGAGAAGTATCCTAACCTACCTACCAAAGGTATGTTTTGGGGTGAAGTTCATAATGGTTGCTTTATCTGGTTATGAAGAAAGGGTAACAAACACACACACATTACCAGACTACAAAGACCTCAAGTAAAACAATTCTCCTATCATCTACCATCTACTTCCAGCCATTTAGTTCTATCTTCTAACATATCATTTCAGATTTCCTCAAAAGGGAAAAACTCGATTCAACAAATCATAATTTACTTTGTGATACATATTTTACTGAAATTTCACACCCTGGGAGACAGAAAGGAAAAAACAAAAGTTATTTCGACTCTGGCTTTATTTCAAGTGTCACGGGGAATTAAAGTGGAAAGAAGAAAATCTAAAATGAAGTGACACCTCTTATGTTAAAAAAAATTTCACATAGATTTTCTCACTTAATACTTGTAACAATTCTGGAAAAAAAATTTCTCCACTTGGTACATGAGGAAATTGAGAGTCAAAGAGGTTAAGAAACTTGCTGAAGCTCACATAGCTAGTAAGCAATTTAGTAAAAACAAACTCATGTCTGTCTGAAAGAAATGAATCTCTTTTCATTACCTGAATTTACTTTATATTATGGGGGAAAGTGACCATGTTTTCATAGTGTTTGTAGTCACAGAAGGAAACCTTGGATATAATTAGATGGCTTCCCTGTTGGCTCAGAGGGTAAAGCATCTGTCCACAATGGGGGAGACCTGGGTTCAATCCCTGGGTCAGGAAGATTCCCTGAGAAGGAAATGGCAACCCAGTACTCTTGCCTGGAAAACCCCGTGGACAGTCCATGGGGTCGCAAAGAGTCAGACATGACTGAGTGACTTCACTTTCACTTTCAAACCCTAAATATAAGAAAAGCCAATGTTGAAATTTCAGGGAGAAGATAGGGACAATCCCAAAGTCATAAGCTCTAACAGGGATGATGGTTCAAGTTGAACTAGAGGTTGTTAAAGAAATAAAGTCTGAAGATATAATCTCAAATTATGATAATGAAGAACAAAGATGTTATCCAGCGAGGAGCATCAGGATAGGTGTAAAGAAACCAAAGTTTTTTTGGGGGGAGGGCGGTCCTAAGATGGCAGAGGAATAGGATGGGAAGACCACTTTCTCCCTCACAAATTCCTCAAAAGAACATTTCAACGCTGAGCAAACTCCACAAAACAACTTCTGTAGGCTGGCAGAGGACATCAGGCAACCAGAAAAGCAGACCATTGTCTTCAAAAACAGGTAGGAAAAAATATAAAAGATGAAAAGAGAGACAAAGGAGGTGGGGAGGGAGCTCCGTCCTGGGAAGGGAAGCCCGTCCCAGGAAGGGAATTTTAAGAAGAGAGGTTTCCAAACACCAGGAAACACTCTCCCTGCCGAGTCTGTGGCGAGCCTTGGAAACACAGAGGGCAACATAACAGGAAGGAAAAATAAATAAATATTTAAAACCAACAGATTACAAGCCCAACAGTAACTCCCCCAGCGGAAAAGCAGCACAGACGCCTGCATCTGCCACTAGGAAGTGGGGGCAGGGCAGGGACGCGCGGGAGGCACGGGCTGCAGAGCTTTGTAAGAATCAGGCAGGCACGCCCCACGCACAACCAGAACGATCTAACTTGGGCTAGCAAACCAGACTGTGGGATAGCTACCACGCGAAAAGCTCAAACATAAGACACCGCCAGGACCGAGCACAGAACAAAGGATGGAACGGAAATAGCCGGCTGCAGACCAACCCCCGCCGGGGACAGGCAGCCAGAGCCGTAAGGACTGGAAAGGGGCAATTGCAGCCCCGGAGAGACTCTGCCTACAGAACTGCAAGCAGGTTTCTTTGCTAAGACTTCTGGGGGTGCTGGTCAGCCACCATCTGCCTCACGGGGTGCACCAGCGATGCACCCAGAGAGCTGAGCAGCAGAGACAGAAAAGGCGACAAGTCTCAGCGACCACACTCGCCAAACTCCTGAGCTGCTCGGACCTGGGAAGGGCACAAAACGCAGTCCCAACCAAATCTGAGCCTATGAGGGCTACCTGAGCACCGAACCTGAGCGGCTTAGACCGGGGAGGTGCACACAGCCTAGGGCCGGCCTCAGATGGTTCCCGGCTGAGCATCGTAGAACCGGAGCGGTTTGTGCACCGCGAGAAGGGACAGGTCCAGTGGGGCTGAGACGCTGTGTGCACACGACAGTGCTATTTGTTTGCAGCATCGCCCCCTCCCCACAGCGCGACTGAACTAGTGAGCCTAAAAAACCAGCAAAAAAGAAGTTAAATAGAGGGAACTGCCTTGGAAGTGACCCCACACTGCCCACAACATCAGAGAAGGGCTAGATATATCTTTACTATTTTTACAATCATTCCGGGGTTTTTTTCCCCCTCTTTTTTTTTTTCCTTGCTTTTTTTTTTCCAACTTTTTTTTTAATTGTTAAGTCTTCTATTTCTCCTCTAATTTTTATTTCTATAACCTACTATTACTTTTCAAAAAAAGACTCTTTTTTTAAGGAAAACACCATATAGAGTCTTTATGTGATTGTTGTTGGAGTTTTTTAATAATTCTTGTGGCTTTTTTTTTCTTTTTTCTTTTTTCCTTCTGCTTCTTTTCTTTAATATTGTATTTTTGAAACTCCAACCTCTACTCTAGATTTTTAATCTTTGCTTTTTGGTTTTTGTTGTCAATTTTGTACATTTAAAAACCCAAACTTCACTACCCAATTTTACCTGAGAGCGAGATTACTGGCTTGACCACTCTCTCCTCCTTTGGACCCTCCTTTTTCTCGACCAGGTGGCCTCTGTCTCTTTCCTCCCCCATCTCTTCTCTATCCAACTCTGTGAATCTCTGTGTGTTCCAGACGGTGGAGAACACCTAAGGAACAGGTTACTGGCAGGATTTGTCTCGCTCCTTTTCATTTCTCTCTCTTATCCTCCTGGCCATCTCTGTCTACTTCTCCCTCTCCTCTTCCCTGTATAACTCCGTAAATACCTCTGAGCGGTCCAGACTATGGAGCGCACATAAGGAAGTGACTACTGGCTAGCTTGCTCTCTCCTCTTTTGATCTCACCACATCTCATTCCAGTCACCTCTAACTACCCCCTCTCTCTTCTCTTCTCCATGTAACTCAGTGAACCTCTCTGGGAGTGCCTCAATGTGGAGAAACTTTTCATCTTTAACCTAGATGTTTTATCATCGGTGCTATATAGATGGAGAAATCTAGAGGCTACTGTAAAAATAAAACTGAAAACCAGAAACAGGAGGCTTAAGTCCAAAGCTTGAGAACATCAGAGAACTCCTGAATTCAGGGAACATTAATCAATAGGAGCTCATCAAACACCTCCATACCTACACTGAAACCAAGCTCCACCCAAGGGCCAACAAGTTCCACAGCAAGACATACCACGCAAATTCTCCAGCAACACAGGAACACACCCCTGAGCTTCAATATACAGGCAGCTCAAAGCTACTCCAAAACCTTTGATGTCTCATAACCCATTACTGGTCACTCCACTGTACTCCAGAGAGAAGAAGCCCAGCTCCACCCACCAGAACTCCAACACAAGCCTCCCTAACCAGGAAACCTTGACAAGCCACTGATACAACCCCACCCACAGTGAGGAAGCTCCATAATAAAGAGAACTCCACAAATTACCAGAATATTAAAAGGTCACCCCAAACGCAGCAATATAACAAAGATGAAGAGACAGAGGAATACTCAGCAGGTTAAGGAACAGGAAAAATGCCCACCAAACCAAACAAAAGAGGAAGAGATAGGGAATCTATCTGAGAAAGAATTCCGAATATTGATAGTGAAAATGATTCAAAATCTTGAAATCAAAATGGAATCACAGATAAATAGCCTAGAGACAAGGATTGAGAAGATGCAAGAAAGGTTTAACAAGGACCTAGAAGAAATAAAAAAGAGTCAATATATAATGAATAATGCAATAAATGAGATCAGAAACACTCGGGAGGCAATAAATAGTAGAATAATGGAGGCAGAAGATAAGATTAGTGAAATAGAAGATAGAATGGTAGAAATAAATGAATCAGAGAGGAAAAAAGAAAAACGAATTAAAAGAAACGAGGACAATCTCAGAGACCTCCAGGACAACATGAAACGCTCCAACATTCGAATTATAGGAGTCCCAGAAGAAGAAGACAAAAAGAAAGACCGTGAGAAAATCCTTGAGGAGATAATAGTTGAAAACTTCCCTAAAATGGGGGAGGAAATAATCACCCAAGTCCAAGAAACACAGAGAGTTCCAAATAGGATAAACCCAAGGTGAAACACCCCAAGACACATATTAATCAAATTAACAAAGATCAAACACAAAGAACAAATATTAAAAGCAGCAAGGGAAAAACAACAAATAACACACAAGGGGATTCCCATAAGGAAAACAGCTGATCTTTCAATAGAAACTCTTCAGGCCAGGAGGGAATGGCAAGACATACTTAAAGTGATGAAAGAAAATAACCTACAGCCCAGATTACTGTACCCAGCAAGGATCTCATTCAAATACGAAGGAGAAATCGAAAGCTTTACAGACAAGCAAAAGCTGAGAGAATTCAGCACCACCAAACCAGCTCTCCAACAAATTCTAAGATATTCTCTAGACAGGAAACACAAAAAGGGTGTATAAACCCGAACCCAAAACAATAAAGTAAATGGTAACGAGATCATACTTATCAATAATTACCTTAAACATAAATGGGTTGAATGCGCCAACCAAAAGACAAAGATTGGCCAAATGGATACAAAAACAAGACCCCTCTATATGCTGCTTACAAGAGACCCACCTCAAAACAAGGGACACATACAGATTGAAAGTGAAGGGCTGGAAAAAGATATTCCATGCAAATAGAGACCAAAAGAAAGCAGGAGTGGCAATACTCATATCCGATAAAATAGACTTTAAAACAAAGGCTGTGAAAAGAGATAAAGAAGGCCACTACATAATGATCAAAGGATCAATCCAAGAAGAAGATATAACAATTATAAATATATATGCACCCAATATAGGAACACCGCAATATGTAAGACAAATGCTAACAAGTATGAAAGGGGAAATTAACAATAACACAATAATAGTCGGAGACTTTAATACCTCACTCACACCTATGGACAGATGAACTAAACAGAAAATTAACAAAGAAATGCAAACTTTAAATGATACATTAGACCAGTTAGACCTAATTGATATCTATAGGACATTTCACCACAAAACAATGAATTTCACCTTTTTCTCAAGTGCTCATGCAACCTTTTCCAGGATAGATCACATCCTGGGCCATAAATCTAACCGTGATAAATTTTTAAAAAATCGAAATCGTTCCAACCATCTTTTCTGACCATAATGCATTAAGATTAGATCTCAATTACAGAAGAAAAACTATTAAAAATTCCAACATATGGAGGTTGATCAACACACTTCTGAATAACCAACAAATCACAGAAGAAATCAAAAAAGAAATCAAAATATGCATAGAAACTAATGAAAATGAAAACACAACAGCCCAAAACCTGTGGGACACTATAAAAGCAGTGCTAAGAGGAAAGTTCATAGCACTACAGGCATACCTCAAGAAACAAGAAAAAAGTCAAATAAATAACCTAACTCTACACCTAAAGCAACTAGAAAAGGAAGAATTGGAGAACCCCAGAGTTAGTAGAAGGAAAGATATCTTAAAAATTAGGAAACAAAATTAAGAAACAAAAGAGACCATAGCAAAAATCAACAAAACCAAAAGCTGGTTCTTTGAAAGGATAAATAAAATTGACAAACCATTAGCCAGACTCATCAAGAAGCAAAGAGAGAAAAATAAAATCAATAAAATTAGGAATGAAAATGGAGAGATCACAACAGACAACACAGAGATACAAAGGATCATAAGAGACTACTATCAGCAATTATATGCCAATAAAATGGACAACGTGGAAGAAATGGACAAATTCTTAGAAAAGTACAATTTTCCAAAACTGAACCAGGAAGAAATAGAAAATCTTAACAGACCTATCAAAAGCACAGAAATTGAAACTGTAATCAGAAATCTTCCAGCAAACAAAAGCCCAGGTCCAGATGGCTTCACAGCTGAATTCTACCAAAAATTTAGAGAAGAGCTAACACCTATCCTACTGAAACTCTTCCAGAAAATTGCAGAGGAAGGTAAACTTCCAAACTCATTCTATGAGGCCACCATCACCCTAACACCAAAACCTGACAAATATACTACAAAAAAAGAAAACTACAGGCCAATATCACTGATGAACATAGATGCAAAAATCCTCAATAAAATTCTAGCAATCAGAATCCAACAACACATTAAAAAGATCATACACCATGATCAAGTGGGCTTTATCCCAGGGATGCAAGGATTCTTCAATATCCACAAATCAATCAATGGAATTCACCACATTAACAAATTGAAAAATAAAAACCATATGATTATCTCAATAGATGCAGAGAAGGCCTTTGACAAAATTTAGCATCCATTTATGATAAAAACTCTCCAGAAAGCGGGAATAGAAGGAACATACCTCAACATAATAAAAGCTATATATGACAAACCCACAGCAAACATTATCCTCAATGGTGAAAAATTGAAAGCATTTCCCCTAAAGTCAGGAACAAGACAAGGGTGCCCACTTTCACCGCTACTATTCAACATGGTTCTGGAAGTTTTGGCCACAGCAATCAGAGCAGAAAAAGAAATTAAAGGAATCCAAATGGGAAAAGAAGAAGTAAAACTCTCACTGTTTGCAGATGACATGATGCTCTACATAGAAAACCCTAAAGACTCCACCAGAAAATTACTAGAGCTAATCAATGAATATAGTAAAGTTGCAGGATATAAAATCAACACTCAGAAATCCCTTGCATTCCTATACACTAATAATGAGAAAGGAGAAAAAGAAATTAAGGAAACAATTCCATTCACCATTGCAACGAAAAGAATAAAATACTTAGGAATATATCTACCCAAAGAAACTTAAGACCTATATATAGAAAACTATAAAACACTGATGAAAGAAATCAAAGAGGACACTAATAGATGGAGAAATATACCATGTTCATGAATCGGAAGAATCAATATAGTGAAAATGAGTATACTACCCAAAGCAATTTACAAATTCAACGCAATCCCTATCAAGCTACCAGCCATATTTTTCACAGAACTAGAACAAATAATTTCAAGATTTGTATGGAAATACAAAAAACCTCGAATAGCCAAAGCAATCTTGAGAAAGAAGAATGGAACTGGAGGAATCAACTTTCCTGACCTCAGGCTCTACTACAAAGCCACAGTCATCAAGACAGTATGGTACTGGCACAAAGACAGAAATATAGATCAATGGAACAAAATAGAAAGCCCAGAGATCAATCCACACACATATGGACACCTTATCTTTGACAAAGGAGGCAAGAATATACAATGGAGTAAAGACAATCTCTTTAACAAGTGGTGCTGGGAAAACTGGTCAACCATTTGTAAAAGAATGAAACTAGATCACTTTCTACCACCGCACACAAAAATAAACTCAAAATGGATTAAAGATCTAAATGTAAGACCAGAAACTATAAAACTCCTAGAGGAGAACATAGGCAAAACACTCTCAGACATAAATCACAGCAGGATCTTCTATGATCCACCTCCCAGAATTCTGGAAATAAAAGCAAAAATAAACAAATGGGACCTAATTAAAATTAAAAGCTTCTGCACAACAAAGGAAAATATAAGCAAGGTGAAAAGACAGCCTTCGGAATGGGAGAAAATAATAGCAAATGAAACAACCGACAAACAACTAATCTCAAAAATATACAAGTAACTTATGCAACTCAATTCCAGAAAAATAAACGACCCAATCAAAAAATGGGCCAAAGAACTAAATAGACATTTCTCCAAAGACATACGGATGGCTAACAAACACATGAAAAGATGCTCAACATCACTCACTATTAGAGAAATGCAAATCAAAACCACAATGAGGTACCACTTCACACCAGTCAGAATGTCTGTGATCCAAAAATCTGCAAGCAATAAATGCTGGAGAGGGTGTGGAGAAAAGGGAACCCTCCTACACTGTTGGTGGGAATGCAAACTAGTACAACCACTATGGAGAACAGTGTGGAGATTCCTTAAAAAACTGCAAATAGAACTGCCATATGACCCAGCAATCCCACTGCTGGGCATACACACCAAGGAAACCAGAATTGAAAGAGACACAGGTACCCCAATGTTCATCGCAGCACTGTTTATAATAGCCAGGACATGGAAACAACCTAGATGTCCATCAGCAGATGAATGGATAAGAAAGCTGTGGTACATATACACAATGGAGTATTGCTCAGCCATTAAAAAGAATACATTTGAATCAGTTCTGATGAGATGGATGAAACTGGAGCCGATTATACAGAGTGAAGTAAGCCAGAAAGAAAAACACCAATACAGTATACTAACACATATATATGGAATTTAGAAAGATGGCAATGATGACCCTGTATGCAAGACAGCAAAAAAGACACAGATGTGTATAGCGGACCTTTGGACTCAGAGGGAGAGTGAGCGGGTGGGATGATTTGGGAGAATGGCATTGAAACATGTATACTATCATGTAAGAATTGAATCACCGGTCTATGTCTGATGCAGGATACAGCATGCTTGGGGCTGGTGCATGGGGATGACCCAGAGGGATGCTGTGGGGAGGGAGGTGGGAGGGGGGTTCATGTTTGGGATCGCATGTACACCCGTGGTGGATTCATGTCAATGTATGGCAAAACCAATACAGTATTGTAAAGTAAAATTAAGTAAAAATAAAAATTTTTTAAAAAAAAGAAACCAAAGTATTTCCACAGGGAATTATTTAGTCAACATATATTTTAAAATAACACACCAAAAACTATAAGAAACAAAAGTTAACAATCAAAATAAACTTATCTATATGGAGAAAAAAATAACAACTAAAATTAAGAATTTTAACATATCTAAAGATCTAAGGATAAATTCAAAGAGCAAGAAGAGCAAAAAAGAGTAGTTGCCACAAGGTAAACAGAACACTGAGGAAATAATAGAACAATTCAACTTTACTTCTTTTATTTTCTCAAAAATAAAATAAGTCTTGAAGTCCAAGGCACAAAAAAAAGATAATAAATGACACTCTCAGCATATAATTTTCATGTAAATATTTCTAAGGATAGCAAAAAAAAAAAGTGAACACCTCACTATTTAAAAATATTTAAATCCCAAGGGCCATAAAATATACATCCCAGATTCAAATTCAAATAGTATTTTAAACATGTACATCAAAGAAAAGGAACCAGAAAACAAACAACTGGAAAAGTGATTTCATTTTTCAGTGTGCACAAGATAGATTCTGAAAGCTGTCAAACACAGTATTTCTGTAAGACTCTAAAGGTGGGTTGGTATGGAGTTTAAAATCTGGCTCTGAAAAGAAAGTTTGGCTCTGTCAGATTTGTAGCCTTGGACTTGCTCACTAACTCTTCTGAATTTTATTCACTCAATGAAATGGAGAGATTGAATTCTACTTCATAGGATATGCTGTGAAGATTAATAATAAAATAGAATTGAATTCCTATCACATAGCAGGTGCTCAATACACAGTAGTTTCAATTTTTATTATTTTCATTATAAGATTTGCTATCTATAACTGATCTAAGAGGTGCACTGTAGTTATATATCTTCCTGAAAGATAACTATTTACCAGTGTAAGAGGGACATTTCTGATAGCCTTGGAGCCTCTAGCATAGAGCAAACTAATTCCCTAGCAGTATTCTCCACCACTGGAATGTCAGAAAACTTTGGTTTTCATAGATCTTTATCTCTTTTGGTAGCAGTTTAGACCTATGTAGTGCTAGCGGTAAAGAATCTGCCTGCCAATCCAAGAGACCCAAGAGATGAAGGTCTGATCCCTGGGTTGAGAAGATCCCCTGGAGGAAGGCATGGCAACCTACTTCAGTATTCTTGCCTGAAGAATTCCATGGATAGTGGAGCCTGGCAGGCTACGGTCCCTAGGGTGCCAAAGAGTAGGACATGACTGAAGCAACTTATCATGTGCAATCCTAGGAAAAGCAAGCATTTATCTTAAAATAACATATAAATATTGTCATGAGAATAAAAGAATAATGACACTAGTACAACAAAGTCAGACTAGATATAAATCAAGTTGGTTTTACAAGATCTTACAAAAGCTAAGGGCAAGAAAAAGAATCAGGCCAGAGAACCAAGCAAAATTCCACAGGAACGTCAGAAGTAAGATTTATCCGTAGTTGCTATGCAGTCACTCAGGGATATTCTACTGAGAGCATAGAATATCCTTTTCAGGACTGGTCTGAATCAAGGGTCCTTAAAAGGAAATAAACCAGTTCTGGAAATGCAGCCAGTCTAACTCTGTTCAGCTTACTTAGCAGTAGATCAGGATTTACAGTAAGTAGAGAAAGAATGGAAAGATGAAACCCTTTAACACTCATCCATTCTTCCAGGGGACCTCAGAGAAACAGAACCACGCCCACCTCCCAGCTATCCTGGGCTGAAGCCGTCATTATCACACTGCAATTATGGTAGCTGCCTCTCTGCAATTCTCCAAGGCACTGTCTTGTATTATGATTCACTACTCTGTTTATCATTGTTTGCTCAACAGTATTTCAAGCTGTCTGCTCACTTCTGCTATTGATTTCACTTAGCCTAAGAACTCAGATGCAGTTGTATCAGAATGAGAAGAGGAGTTGCTACAAAAACGTCCAGAAAGCAAGATTATTACTAGGTGCCATAAAACCACAATTCAATAAGTCTAAAGAATACACCCCAGTGCATTCTGTCACCTAATTTATGGAAGGATAAAGGAAAAGAAAGTCACAAAAGTGGACTGATTTGAGGTTAGAGTGCATGCAGAATTTCAAAGGAATGAGTATTCTTTTGACAAACAGCAGGAATCCAGACGCTTTAGTCTTCTCTTAAAATAGGAAATTACAGACTCTATAGACCGTATGTTTTCTCCAACTCCTTTAGAGTAATTCATTGCCTGTCAGAATTTCCCCCAAGGGATGTTTAATATAGTTGAATTCTTAATAAACTCTTATCTGTGGATTTACCCCAAGAAAAAGATGTAAAACAATATCAAAACACAAAACTTAGTATGAAATTAGCACAGAAACCTAAGGAGGATTCCTTATTTTCTTTGCAAATATTATTTAAGTTGACTAGTTAGAATTTGATTGATTTTCATACCAGGTAACCTCAGGATGTCAACTCCTTGTGTTACTTTGAGATACTCCAGGATTCATAAAGAACTCGTTTCCTGACAGTTAGGTGGACAGGAAGGATCTGAGAGGCCAGTAGGAAGAGGAGCCCAGCAGTTCAACTCTGCAAGGAGTGTAAAGTCACACTCACACACACACACACACTTCCCTTCCTTCTTTCTCAAGTTTCTGAAACTGCTTCTTCCTCATGCCTTCAGCACAACCCCAACTGATTCCTAGTCTAGACCTTTCTGAATTCAAATGAATGAAGGCAAAATATTATGAAGAAGGCATTAAGTCCCCAAGCTACCTCTTTCCCTCCATCCCAAGTTCCACCAGCTCTTACTGGTGAGAGAGAGCTCGTGAAACTTGTAAAGTGAGTAAAGTGCCTCTTTACTGTTACACTCATATGTGTCTGGATCTAATGTTTTCTTTTATTAGATTTGTGAAAGTGAAGTGAAAGTGAAAGTCACTCAGTCATGTCGAGTCTTTGAGACCCCATGGACTATACAGTCCCTGGAATTCTCCATGCCAGAATACTGGATTGGGTAGCCTTTCCCTTCTCCAGGGAATCTTCCCAACCCAAGGATCGAACCCAGGTCTCCAGCATTGCAGGCGGACTCTTTACCAGCTGAGCCACAATGGAAGCCCTGTATTTACGGTCTAATTCTTCCCCGTAATACTCACCATCCTGCCACCTCCAATACACACACACACACACACACACACACACACACACACACACGTGTACATACCAATTGGAGCATCTAGGTATATAAATGAGAGTTGTTGGGGGAGGGAAAGGAAAGAACATTCCTTTTGCTCCTCTAAAGAGGATACACAATACATATGAACAGCATTCTCCAACAAAACTGCCTACATTTACTAAATGTTTGCATTTACCATTTCCTTGCTGTCTTTAAACATAAGGAGATGCGCATCTTTGGCTAAGCAGAATTCCAGGCTAGAATTCCGGGCTAGAATTCCAGCTCTTTTTTTCCACTGAAAAGTAATAACAGTGGTCACCATGCCCCATCCAGAGGTCTGGGCAGTGAGGAGAGCCGGCACAAGTGGGCAACTTGGAGCCTGGAAAAGAAGAGGTTTGGGTCACATGTTTACGGATCACTTGGTCTTGGCAATGAAATTGGGGATAAACTGTCTTTCCTGCCCTCTGCCTTTCAGATTAAGGTTTAGAGAAATGTACCACAATGCACGGTCTCAAATTAAATACCTCACAATGTCCAACTCTATTACTACTACTGAACATTCTGTTAAGCAAGGATGTGAAGGGGCAGGGAAGGAAATGGATACAAGCTGGCTGAGGACTGGGAGGAGAGTCCCTTGCTGGTGCTAGACATCAGTATGCACGTGTGACATGTACACAACAGGTAACATAATAGTGTATCTGCATGAATGCATCTCTGTGCTATTTATATAGGCTCAGAGCATGCATTGTGTAACTGCATAATGCACATTGCTTAACTCAGGCAGAATCTTTCAGAATATGCAACCTCAGTCTGACACTCCATAATAGTGCAAAAGAAAAGGACAGAAACTAGAAAGAACAAACTTATCTAGAATGAAAGACTGTTTGGGTGTTTTGTTTTGTTTCTTTTTTAATCACAAAATGCGGTAAAAATTCCTTAGAAATTGGATAAAAGATATACATCACCAAAAAAGAATTCATTCTAGATATTTAAAAAAGATTTTCTGACAGAGAAGGATATCAGCTGCTAAAGCGAAAAGTCATGCCATTCTCCTCACTGAGCTCTTTTATATTCAGACACTTTCATTCCTTTAAATTGGTTGGGCTATAGATCTGTGAAAATGAAAGGGAACTGAATAAGCTTTCACGGTGATTTCGATGAAAATTCCAAAATTCTATTGATTTTCTACTTCCACAAGACATATTTATATAAACCCACCATAAACACAATCTCACAATCTCAAGTATGAACCATTATATCAAGTGAGCATATGTGTGGATACATAATTGAAGAGTAGATTATATATCTACTCCAGATTTGAAGTTAAAATGTGGGCAAAGTAGTCAACATATAGACAAACTTTCTGTAGGAAGGCCTGGCATGGGACTAACATAGGGTTCTGGAGATTGAGCTATGAAGTCGACACCTTATCATTTGTGCTTTTTCCATACAACTGATGGTACCTTCCTGAAGGAAAAATTCCTGACTTGCCTAGGAGTCCCCTTCTGTCAAAAGTAGGACTTGGATCTGATGTAGAGGTCCTAGGACTGAACCCTTAGGATCCCAATTAATAAAGTCTGTCTGTGGATTTGAGAGTTGGACTGTGAAGAAGGCTGAGTGCCAAAGGATTGATGCTTTTGAACTCTGCTGTTGGAGAAGACTCTTGAGAGTCCCTTGGACTGCAAGAAGATCCAACCAGTCCATTCTGAAGGAGATCAGCCCTGGGATTTCTTTGGAAGGAATGATGCTAAAGCTGAAACTCCAGTACTTTGGCCACCTCATGTGAAGAGTTGACTCATTGGAAAAGACTCTGATTCTGGGAGGGATTGGGGACTGGAGGAGAAGGGGACGACCCAGGATGAGATGGCTGGATGGCATCACGGACTTGATGGACATGAGTCTGAGTGAACTCCGGGAGTTGGTGATGGACAGGGAGGCCTGGTGTGCTGCGATTCATGGGGTCGCAAAGAGTCGGACACGACTGAGCGACTGAACTGAACTGAACTGAACCTGTCACTTGGGGCTTCTCTAATGGCTCAGTAAAGAATCTACCTGAAATGCAGGAGACCTGGGTTCTATCCCTGGATTTGGAAGATCCCCTGGAGAAGGGAATGGTTATCCACTCTAGTATTCTTGCCTGGGAAATCCCATCGACAGAGGAGTCTGGCAGACTACAGCCCACAGGGTCTCAGAAAGAGTCAGACACAACTTAGTGACAAAACAACAACAGCAATAGCCTGTCACTAACAATCATGCTCAGATAACAGAAACCTAAGTTAGAACTCTGGATTGTGAAACAAAAACCGAAGGCTCTCTGGATCATCATATATAAGGATGTAGAACTAAATCTAGGAAAGTTCATTTTAGAAAATGGGAAAGCTCACTAAAATGGGAAAAATTAGAATATGCTTAATTAAATTACAGTATATCTCATATGAAAAGTTAAACATAATATTAAAATTATAATTTGATTTTCATGCTAAATATGATAGTAGGTAGGAAAATGTTTATGACACAATATCAAACCAAAAAGCAATATGCAAACTTATAAGCATATTGTGATCAGAATCATACCCCGCCTTATTTAAAAATAAATACTTAACACAAATGCATGTACTCAAAAGCTAGAAGACTATGCCTGGGAGATACTCTTGTGTATGTTGGTGATTTATTTTGCTGGGACTATTTTTCAAGGTTTCCGTAACGTTATATTGCTTTTATACACAAATTTTGGTTTAAGTTAGCACTTACCCCGGTACAGAATCCATTGCAATAGCAGCATACTTGCTAGAATGGTGGACAGAAGCCCCAAAGCTATTGCCACATGGTAAGAGCAAGGGCATCTCGAGGAAGAAGCTGCAAAAATAGAATCCAAACAAATATTCTGAGTCAGAATAAAAGTCGAAGGAGAAAAGGTCAGGGAATGATAGCTGGGATCTGGAAGCAATTTGGCCTGGTTGGAATTGCAATCCAGGCCTTAAAGTTTCCTTTCCTAGATCTGTCAGGGCCATGCTCTGAAGCTGAGAGTGGCCACCATTAACTTATCAAGGAACATATTTTACTTATCCAGTGAAAGATGCTTTTTGTTTTGAAACTGTGGCTTGCACAGTCTCATGCTTTAGTGGTGAGACTATAAATTGGAACAAGTTCTTTGGATAGCAGTTTGGCTGTGTCCCAAAATCACAAAGGCATTAATTTACATTTTGACTCAGCAATTTCTCTTCAAGAAATGTTTCCTGCAGACACTCACACATGTATAAAACGTCATATTTTTCAGGCCACTCATAGCAACAATATTTGTAGGAGAAAAAGACTAAATTCAACCTGTCTATCAATAAAAGATGAGTCAAACACATTTTAACGTAGCCATAAAGTCAATATGCAGTTTATAAGAAAAAAACAGAGACAAGCTTTTTTTATAGATATGGAGTGATTTTTCAAGGACTATAGATAAGAAAAACAGTTAATAAAACAGTCGTCGTGAAACAGTGTATGCTAATAGGCATTTCTGATAATAGACACATGCATCTGATAAGGTTGCTTGCCTTGGGGAGGGGAAACAGGTCAATGGGGACAGAGATGGGAGAAAGACTTTTTATTTTTTCTTCTGTACTTTTTGAATTTTGAACCATATGATGTATTATTTATTCAAAATTGAGATAAATAAAACTTAAATGAAAATAACTGACACCTCACAAGTGCTTTGAAACCTGTCATAATTGGAAAAGTGATCAGTTTAGGTTGATAATTTGTTCAAGGATAGGACATTACTTCATATTAACTATGTTGTATACAATGTATACCAAGAATGATATTTTTTTCATTTGGAAAATAACAGATTTTTCACACCAATTTTGTATTTTAAAATGGTAGTTATCCCATAGTCTGATAGTGTAAGATTGATAGCATGACAGGCAAAAATCTATAAAGTAAGGCATTTAAGTTCTAGTTTTGACTCCTTTATTTGATAACCTTTAATTTGGTAATTGAGAAAATAATTCTGCTTATTTGGGCCTCACTTTCAAATTTAAATTTTAGGTAAATGATACTGTAGATGTAAGTATCCATGATATATTTTGAACTTCTTAAAGAAATTCATAGTGAAGATAGCTTAAAATGAGAGAGCTCTGTAGGATAACTATTTGGACTAATAAATCCAAAAGCATTTGATTTTTTAGTGACATAAAAAATACATTTGCACTATAGAAGAATATTTAATGAAATAAATGTTGATTTTAGATATTACACTAAGTGTAAAAAAGTGTCAAACATAATTGGATAAATTGTATATGCGCAACCACAATTCAGTTCAAAAAATTAACTTAAATTTAATATTTTAATGTACTTTATATTTAAAGACTCTTAGTGAACTACTTGTCGGAGAAGGCAATGGCACCCCACTGCAGTACTTTTGCCTGGAAAATCCCATGGATGGAGGAGCCTGGTGGGCTGCAGTCCATGGGGTCACTAAGAGTCGAACACGACTGAGCAACTTCACTTTCACTTTTCACTTTCATGCATTGGAAAAAGACATGGCAACTCACTCCAGTGTTCTTGCCTGGAGAATCCCAGGGATGGGGGAACCTGGTGGGCTGCCATCTATGGGGTCGCACAGAATCGGACATGACTGAAGTGACTTAGCAGCAGCAGCAGCAGTAGTGAAGTACTTGTAGTAAAGTCAGTACAAAAAAGCAAAAATATGTCAAAATAGTAATAGTGATGATCATCATGTTATAAAATTATTAGTGATTTTATTTTATTTTATATGCTCTGATAGTTTCTCTAATTCCTGTAATGAGAATGTAATGCTTTTTGTATTTCTCCTGGAGAAGGAAATGGCAATCCACTCCAGTATTCTTGCCTGGAGAATCCTATGGACAGAGGAGCCTGGCGGGCTACAGTCTGTGGGGTCACAGGAGTCGGACACGACTTAGCAACTAAACCACCACCAATACTTTTCTAAAGAGATTTTTAATATTGTTTTAATGCTCTTAACCTATTTTCCCATTCCCAAGCAGAGCACCCCAGAAAGCTGGTATAGGAATAAACATACTGGCAATAAATAAGAACGTGCAGTATCCACTGGATACAAATAAAAACCACTTGCCTGGAAATCAAAATAACTACAGTCAAGTTTCAACTTATCACAAATTGTGTGATCATGTATATAAACTCTAAAATGCACATTCTTTTTGATTTAACATTTCTATTCCTTAGAAATTAGCACAAACATAACCCCAAAGAAGGAAAAATAAGTACAAATAAAATGTTAAATGCTCTATAATTTATAGTAATAGAAATAAATCTAAATGTCTAAGGATAGTGGAATGATTTAGCAAATTATAGCAGTGATTTCAAGGGACAATACTAAAACTTGTAATAGAAGACTATGAGGCAAAAAAAGAGAGAAAGCTTATGGAGCTACTCTCAAGAATGCACGTCATGGGAGTTTGCTCCCTAAGATATAAAATCAAATATTAATTTTGGCATTTACACAGTTATCTGCTTGTCGCAGAAAGTGTTTTCTCGGGGTTCTATGTAAGAATGGTTTGTTTCATCTTCAAATTCCCAGAGTCACAAGGTCTAGTATCTGTAATGCTCTTAATACCTTCTTTCTACACTTGTCACCATTCTGGTGCAACACTGGGAGTGTGGGAAGGACCTAGTTATATGAATTGTTCAGGGGACTTTCAAATTTAAGGAATCCAATATGTTGCACTTTTCTTCCTTTGTGTGCCATTTCTCAAGGATTCTCTGTTCCTTATCAGTCCCTATTCTGGGAACAAGCAGAGCCACACACAGTTCTCAGGACTGAGATCATGGGAAAGGGTACCTGCTTGGATTCTTTTCAGTAGCTCCCTTCAATGACTCTTTTCAGCATCAGCGACCTTGTATCTATTAGACAATCCCTTTTGTTGCAATTGATGGAATTTCATGCTTTGTAATGGCTGAGTAATCATTTTACAAAAGATATATAAGCCTGCATTTCTGCTAATAAAATACCCTTGTTCCACTAGAGACTTGGGTCCTCGTGTCATTCTTTCTTTCTCTCTCCCTCTGGCTAATTCTCTGGACCGTAGAAACCTGCCGAGCTCACGTTGCTGCCCAGACTTTCAAGACCTCTTCAAGAGGACGCCCTGTGCCTCCGTGAGTGGTACAAGCCCTGTCCTAGGGCTTTATTGGTTCTCTCTGTAACCCAGGGAATACTAGCCTCTTTCTCTTGCTTTCTTATCATCAACTCCAGACCACCAGGTTCCGGTCCATTAAAGGACCCCAACAGGTGGCGCCCGAACAGGGACCTGGTACACGTGGCATTTTGGACGGAGTGACTCGGGACCTATTGAGGCCAGTAAGTACTAAGACATGGGTCAAATGGCTGGAAAGCGCCATCGTTTCTCTAGTTTACTTCACCGTTTGTTTAAAGTTCAGGGACGTGAATCCAACCAATACAGTATTGTAAAGTGAAAATAAAAATTTAAAAATAAAAAAAAAATTTTTTTTTAATAAAGTTCAGGGATGGTTTGGTTTCGCATCAGCAAATAGAGACTTATCTCCAAATGGTGGAAAACTATCTTGACTGTAATAATTGTAGTCATCTTATTCTTGCTGTTTGCTTTTTATATCTGTAACTATATAATGATTTTTATATCTAAATGGCTTAGGTTACAAATGATTATTCATGCTCCTGCAGTTTCCACTGCCTCCTCTAGCTATTACTCAGGACCCCTAGATCAGAAACCCTCCATATAAAGATGAGGAGAATATATTGCCTCAACAATTTAAGGCCTATGCCCCTTCCCAGCAGGAAGAGGTTACAGAATGATTTCTCCACCCCTTTCCCTGACAACCATGCTGCTACTGCTGCTGCTGCTAAGTCGCTTCAGTCGTGTCTGACTCTGTGCAACCCCATAGATGGCAGCCCACCAGGCTCCCCATCCCTGGGATTCTCCAAGCAAGAACACTGGAGTGGGTTGCCAT